>NC_142800.1:36361095-36453595 GCF_049724085.1 Artemia sp. Qi Xiang Cuo | reverse complement strand
CTCTCTCTCTCTCTCTCTCTCTCTCTCTCTCTCTCTCTCTCTCTCTCTCTCTCTCTCTCTGAGAGAATGTTTGTTTTTGATTAGAGTAGTAAAGGAAGCCAGGAAATAATAGTTACCCTAGAATAGTTCTATTGGTGTGAGGGTCGCCACCTAAATATTATTACTGTCAAAAACTACTTTTCAGGTATTTTAATTGGTAACTTTAGAACAGTATTGTTTTCATATTATTTTTTTTTTTTTTTTTTTTTTTTACTTATAAGACAACACATGCATTACATATTAGTTGAATAAATACAATTAGATAAAACTTTAAACTTTGAGGAGAAATCTTCTTCAAAGGGCAGAAAGACAAGAAAAAAATTATCATCAACTGTGTTTGGCTTAAATTTTCCCCCAGTTAGCTCTATTCTGTATACTGTTTTCCCTATACCTCCTTAAAAATGAATACATATTTCTTCTGATACATATTTCAAGAGAATACATATTTCTTCTGATACATTTAATATATATTTCTAGGTATTTCGAAATATGCATAAATATATATTTCTTGTTTATTATTATTATTTTTAATCACTTCTTTATATGTCTTTTATCTCAATCGATTAACGTCCTTTTTCTTTTCTAGGCTAAGAAATTAATGAGCTGAGCAGTAAATTTTGCAACTAAGTTCGTGTTAGCTTGTATACTGTTGTCGTCTTTTTGTGTAATGGCGTTCAGTTTAACATAAAAAGTCGTTGCAATAGACATGGCTTTCAATAGTAAAAAAACATAATTCATCAAAATATACATAGTGACTCCAGTAAATTCTGTCTATTCTAGTTTTCTAAACAAATGGAAGGGGAAAGGAGCATTGATAGACAACGCTAACGATTATTGGATGCACATTTGTTTTATGATTCTGCTAAGCACCCCTTAGAAGCCTCTAACCCTAATTATCGAACAAATATAATATGTTTAACCTATTGTTTACTTTATAAACTCATAGACTGACGCCTTGTCATAATTATTAGTAAAGTGTCCCTTTGTGTTTCTCAAAGCTTGTTCTTCTGCTTTTCGCAATAATCTTTCACGTTCGAGGGAAGCAGTCGACCATTTGGGCATTTTAATGCTTAAACTTCATAGAAGACTGAATATTAATTTGGTTCTTTCTGTTTTAGGGTCAGTTATGTGTTTTAGCCCTGTTCTTTGTTTTTTTTTTTTTTTTTATCACTTCTTTACATGTATTTTATCTACAATCAATTAACGCCCTTTTTCTTTTCTAGGTCGAAAAAGCTGAAGCTGAGCTGAAGAAAAAACAGAGCAGTAAATTTCGAAAACATCTGTGTAAGCCTGTATCTGTTGCCGTCTTTTTGTGTAATGGCATTTATTTTTACATAAAAAGTCGTTGCAACAGATAAGCCTTCTTGTAATTGTAAAGTTAAAATAAAAATAAAGGGTTCTCAACCTTAAGTTAGTTTTATTCTCTGTAAAATTGTTGTTTATGTCTCTTGTTCTTTCTCCCCTTTTTTACACTTTAAAAGAAATAGAACCCTTTACCTTTTTTCAATAAATTTTATTTTTTGCTCATCCCTCACTAAACGAATTTACTGCTCATTCAAGCTCTTCTGCTCCTCAGCCAAGAAATCGCATCCTGAGTCAACAAACAAGTAAACAAGAAAATAAATTCAAAATTTTATTTACTCTTTATCTAAATAAATATTGAAAAGCTTGTTTAAGTAAAACTTTATAATTTCGTATTCTTATAGCTTATCATATACTCACTACTTACTGTTGCTAGAGTCAGGAATTACTTAAGGAGCCCTGATAAAAAGGTTGAGTCAGTTGGGAAGGTGATCTTGCTCAAAATCATAGTTTTGGAATCGTAGAATTTTTTTTCTGCTAGAAAAAGAAGTACCGTATGTTTACGCTCATTAATCTATACTGTAAAATTAATAGAATAATAATTATAAAATAGACCAATCGTTGAATAAGTTATATGTTTAAAAAACTTTTCGAATATTAAAATTTTGGCATCAATGGACTAAGACAATTTAATAAAAAAATAAAGTCAAACAAACAATTAATATATAAATAATTAGCTTTGCCAAATAGTAGTAAAGATATGAAATATCATTTATGGGAATATTATGGAAATTGGTAACATGGTTTTACGCCATCAGCCAGTAATGACACATGTTCGAAGTTGAAAGTTCGGACTAGCGATGAATTGTGTTAGGAGGTGGCGGTGTAACTATTTCAATTTTAGCATTATTGTATCTTGGATCCCCCCCTCTCTGGAGTTGAACTTCATGCCATCAACACCTTTATAGCCAAAATAAATGTGTAATTTTTTTAGATTTAAATGCACTGGTGAGAGGCGGTGGGGAACGGGGACACCTTTGGAACCTCACTGAGGTTCTTGGGAACCTCAATTCACTGTCTTATTTTACCTTCTCATACAAGTATAACATTTCTAAAGTTTAAAATCTTTTCTGATATCATCGTCAATCGCTTCATTTCGGAAAAAAAAAGATTTTCATGTACAAAGAAATGTTTCGCTCGGTATTTTTATTTTTCTGTCACCTATAAAAACATTCAAAGTAGCTGACAGATGCTAACCCTTATTGCTGTAGGGAATTGTCACACATCAAGGTTTATATGCGAAACATATGGGAACAGATAAGTTATATCTGTCAAATATAGAATTATTTTAAACTAATGAAAATTCTGCAGAAAAAAGTATTATTTGTACTAAAATTATGCTACTAAAATGAATTGTGAAAGACAAGGCCGTACCCAGAGGGGGGGGGGGTTTGAACCCCTCCCGAAATGTTGTTTTGACTTGTAAAAACGTAACAAAGCATGGATATAAACAAATTTTTTATACGTTTTTTGATTTTTTTTTGTGTGTAAAACCCCCCCGAAAAAAATCTGTGATTCAAACCCCCTCAGTAAAAAATTCCTAGGTACGGCCTTGGGGTAAGATTTAAAAAAGGGTAAACGGAACTGAACAAGAAACTACTTCTGTTTGACGTATATGTTTTTCGAATTATCTATTGAGTTTTTGCCCTTTTGACAACCTGTTTGCACAGATTGATTTACGACTTCCTTCAAAATTCTCATCAACTGTCCCTCAAAGTAAAGAAAATCATACTTTTAAAAGATTCAAAGTTTCCACTGAAATTTGGTGTTATGTCTTAATCTCTTCCTGTGTTATGTCAGGATAATTTTGACGGACCTTGTACATTTCAATTTGGTATAATCATCACCTTCATATTGTCTGAAAATATCAACTTAATAACCTCACTCGTTCCTGAGATAACGCAAATGCACTTTTCTCTGACCTTCATATGCACGAGTGTATTGATTTCGTTTGGCCCCCTCCTGACCATTTTATGGGTAGTTTCAATCGAATGTAAGAATTTCTGAAATATTGAAGTTACGCCATTTTAACATTTAGTTCAGTATATGCTGGGAATTTCGCTGAATTTTCTATATAAATTCACTTAAAAATAACTGAGAGACCCTCAAAAGATTGAGTCAGTTGGAAAGGTGATGTTCCTGTTCGACGAGTCCAAATCCTGGAATTAAGATTCGTCGCAGCATTGCATCTATGCGGCTATTGGTCTGTGCTATTTAAATAATAGAAGTATAATTATAAAATCATCCAATATTTCAAATATTTATTTTATATATATATATATAATATTATATATATATATATAATATTATATATATATAAATATTGTTCATACAGAAAAATGAATTGTCAAAGTGATATTTTCAGATCAAAATATTTTGTCTTTATTAAAGAGACAATGACCCCCCCCCCCAAAAAAAAAAAACTGTTGGACTCGTAAAACGTAAAAAATGCATATAAAAAAATTTTTGATGAGCTTTTTTTTTCAAAATCTGTAATTTATCCCTGAAAAAAAACCTTGGATCTGATATGTGAACTTTATTGGAGAATCGTAGTTGTGATCATTTCAAGTTATTTCCCTCGATTTCTTCATTTAAAGTAGTTTCCGATCATTTTAAGTTTGATAGCCTAAAGGGGTTAATTTCTGCTTGTTGTAGATTGTAAACTACTGTCTTTTCTTTTTGCTGATTAATGCATCTTTGATTTTTAAATGTTTCTTTTTTGAAGGACGTTGGCTAGTATTAGTGTATACAGTACTTTTATATTGAGGATAACTTCTAGTTGACGGAGAGCTACAAAACCCCAAAAAATCGTGTTTGTTCATCTTGAATATTAACATTTGGAGCAAGATGGAAAAATCATACCAGAATATCGTCCATAAAAGTCAAATTTATCCCACTCCCCCACACAGTTTTTGCAAGAGCACAGGCGCGTTGGCTTTGCTTGAATCAGAATAACAGAATACGCCTCAATCTCAAACGACTTGTTAGACTTCGTATATGAAGAAATTTTTATAAAATCTCTTTTGCAAAGAAAAAGGTTCAAAATCATTTTATTAACACCTTTTTAGCACAACTAATACCAGTTTTGGACGGATATTTTCAATTCTGTTGTATTTTGTTTATATATTTGATGTATAAACCCATAAGTGCATAAATATGATGCAGTAATTAGTAGCAGCATCTGTCGTTTATTTCAAATTATTTTTTTTTAAAGATTGAAAAAAAAAAAATTTTATAATGCAAATTTTTCATTATTGTTAATAATATTTTTACTTCCAGAAAATAAATTTGGCAGTGTTAGAATAAAAAAAAAGCACAGTTTCTTGTTTTGATTTTTAAATGATGGAACTACTCTACTGAAAAAGCTCATGAGGAATTTGTTGGCCTACTAGAAGTAGAGGACGCCTTGGAGCCGCGGATTAAAAGCGATGACCGAAAATAACCTGTAAAAAGAAAGGATATAAAAAAAGAATATCGTAGGTGTTGCTTTTGACAACGCGTCAGTGAAAACTGTCGCTGTTAGAGGTCTTGAAGTAAAGCTTAAAAACGACATGTTGGATTTCTTTGTTTCGGGTTTTGTTAGACATCTAATTGCATCTACGTGCCAGCTACAAAGACAGCGAACTTGTCATAGAGTGTGTCTTAGCTATTGTGGTGGAAGTATGCCCAGAACAGAAAAATATTTCTGAAAACATTAATCTCTACTAGAACTTGCATCCGCCGCACCAAAGACTTGGTTGCTAACTTGTGTGAACAACTTAAGGACAAAACGCAGTCTTTTACGCACTTCTCTCTTGCGATAGACGAAAGTACGGATGTGTGGGATAAGGAACAATTTCTAATATTTGTGCGAGGGATATGTGAAAAATTTTATGCATATGAAATTTTTTGCAAAGGGGGAGGATTTATTTCACCACTTAGAACAAGCTCTGGTTTCATGCAGCTTGAGCTGGGATAAATTAAACAGCATCACCACGGACGGTGGGGAAAAAAAATGTGTGGTCATAATAAAGGTGTCGTTGGAAGAGTCAACAGCAAACTTCTGGAGTCCGGACCTGGAGTTCCATATACATTTCACTGTATTGTCCATCAAGAAGCATTGCGTTGCAAGGTTTTATCGTGGAGAGAAATAATGGATACCGTTTGAAAAGTTTTTTGAAGATGTGGAAGCTGAAAATGGAGACGTGATGTATTACTGTGAAGCAAGATAGCTAAGCCAATGATCAATGCTTCAACGATTCTTTTATTTAAAGAAAGAAATTTGTAACTTCATGGAGATGAAAGGAAAGGTAATACCAGAACCTTACAACAACTAGCGGGTTTTAGTTACATATCCCGGGAAGGCTTGTTTTATACCTTTTACTCGTATCTACGTGCTTTTTTTCAATATTATCATCCATAAGTGCCATATAGTACTAAAAATGGCACTTTTGGTGCCACTTCTTAACAGGAAGAGTTTGGAAGCATATAACAGCACCATTGCAATAATTTTGGTCTAAAGCCCTTAATTGGAGGTTTATAAGAACCCTCACATATACTCCCCCTCCAGACCCTCTAAGTAAGTTTCATAAGTCGCCTCCTCATTTTAAAAGTAAAAGATTATTGCGAAAACAAATTAACTAAAAATAAAAATATTTCAACTAGAAATCAACCAAAAATTTAGCTTGAATGATCAACAGTTTTGAACTGAACCTTCAAACTTCTTTCTGCGATGAAGTGTGTGCGGTAGTTTTAATGGCGGTAATTGAGGGGAAAGGGCGGTCTTGTCCCCTTAGTCTTTTTGTTCCTGCCTAAGTTGAAAACCTCTTTTTTTGTCTTTTCATTAGGAAAGGCACGTTTTTCATTTGAAAACTATGAGGGAAACAACCGTAAGTGTACTTTGTGGGAATATGCTATCAAGTCAAATTTATAAAAAGCGATTAGGTAAAAATATTAGCTTTTAAATGAGTCCTTAAACAGCTTTCTTTTGTAACTGTAGCCCTCTAGTTTCTGCTAGTCAGTATTCGACTTATAAAACCCTGTCTTGATCATGGCTTTTTCAGGCGAAGTCGGCCGAGCAAAAGCAGCTTTTTGTTCATCTAAAAACGAATGTTCCTGAAAAACATGTATTGTTTTGTGAAGTATGGATAATGAACTTTATGGTATAGACTGAACGTTTTTCGTTGCTGTCAAGGTTGTCTACAGTATTTTCTAGAGGTGCCTTATCTTCACTAGATCGGCAAATTAGAAATAGGTTTTCAATTGAAACTAAGGAGTGACATTAAAACTTAAAACGAACACATTACTCCGTATAAATAAAAAAGATCATGGCAGCGTTTTTAATTTTAATTAAAAACGAACAAAGATTAATTAAAAAAAAAACATATTTGTTATGCCAATGTTGGCACAATGTATTCTTTTTTTTCATACCAGGGTACTTCGTATCGAAGGAGTTGTCGTAGAAACTTTGAAAAGGGCTCATTCAAGTGTTTCCACTTATCTTTTCAAACAATCTGTAAAATCTGGACAATTTTCGGGAGAAAATCGGGGGATGGCTCTCAGTATTCGGGAGAATATCGAGAGATGGATCTCAGGATTCGGTAGAATTTTCAGTAATATTTTATTTTGTGTTAAGGTTTTGGAGGTGTTCGAGCGATTTGCGAATAAAGTACAACATTCTAAGAGTTAAGAGTGTAGTTTTACTGGAGCCAGCTGCAATTCCGGAAGGAAAATTCATCGATTAACTTTGTTAAACATAACAAAAGGAAGCAGCTAGAAGCTTGAAATGTATTTAATTTTGAAACTAAGTGCAGTCATATTTATTCAGACTCTAAAGCTGTTTAATTAAGACATGTTTCTTCATCTAGACCGAAGTTTTCTCGCACTTACAGGCTCCACACATCAGCCCGCTAAGTTCAGGACGGGGACAGAAAATTTGTCCCCGTCCCCGGACAGAGAGTTAAGTAGATAATGTTTTTTTTACCACCATCCATAGAGTTATTCACAAATGATAAAGAAAACATGCAAAGTCGCAGTTCATTAGTATTCATATAACCGAAAAAAGTATAAAAAATAGCAAAACTTTCAGAGACCGCATTACACTCATAATATGTGTCTATCACATGGCTTTTTATATGAGCAGCCCACTCTGATCCTGTAGTAACTCTGTACTACTCCTTTTAGCCTCTTTCTGAGTGGCAGGTCAACCATCAGTGTGCCTGCAGTAACTCCGGCTCGTTTCATTCCAATTTTCGTCTGAATTGTGGAAGCCAAAGTTACTGTTATCAAACGAGTCCTTCTGTCTGTCTTTACTTCCCTGAGTTAGGCACCTCTAGAAAATACTGTAGACAACCTTGACAGCAACGAAAAACGTTCAGTCTATACCATAAAGTTCATTATCCATGCCTTGAGGGTTATGGGGGAGTGTCCTCCTCAAAAACATATTTGTTATATAGCGCGATTGCGCTGCCTATAATACAAAAACAACATGACGTTGTAAAACTTAAGCTGGCAAAAATTTAGGAACTAAGCACGGAAAATGATAATGAACATTATATTCAATCTTACTAAAATACTTTTAAAATGCCTAGGCCAAGACGAATCTGGGATAACATTACTGATCCCTAATGAATCAAAACTAAACGGGTTGATTAGTTGCTCCCATTGTATTACACTTTTAGGAAACTCAAGCACCATTATCAGAAGCAGCGTTATAGCGTTGCCTATAGCCAAGCCCATACAGCTCCAATGTTTTATTATATTTTTTTCCAGAGGCACTTCATATGGAAGGGGTCGCCGTAGAAACTTCAAAGGGGGCTCATTCGATTGGAAATTGAGAGTTCTAGTGCCCTTTTTAATAGTCGAAATTGATTGGAGGGCAACTAGCCCCCCCCACGCCAATTCTTTCACCAAACACATCCAATCAAAATTTTGAGATAGACATTTTGTTCAGCGTAGTCGATTTTAGATAGAAAATATGTTTTTGAGGAGGACACTCCCCCACAACCCTCAAGGCATGGATAATGAACTTTATGGTATAGACTGAACGTTTTTCGTTGCCATCAAGGTTGTCTACAGTATTTTCTAGAGATGCCTTATCTTCACTAGATCGGTAAATTGGAAATAGGTTTTCAATTGAAACTAAGGAGTGACATTAAAACTTAAAACGAACACATTACTCCGTTTAAATAAAAAAGATCATGGCAGCGCTTTTAATTTTAATTAAAAACGAACAAAGATTAATTTAAAAAAAAACAAAGTTTTTCCGAGGGAAGTAAAGAGCGAAGTTGAAACTTAAAACGGACAAAAATTATTACTTCACAGCCTATCTAATATATATCAATAAAACTAATACAGATAATCAAAATAACTACGTTTCCTTATGTTTCTAGGATTATAGAAAACTAGCGTTTTACTGAAAACACAAAATAATATAGGAGTTTTGGTACAATAAAAGCAAACCAATCAAAGACGCTTTTTATAGAATTAAAATTTTATTAATCCCTTTTAGGATCAATCCCTTTTAAGATAAAGAAACAATCAATTTTAAGCTTATTGTTATATTTTTGTTTTTATGTCTAATATGTTGTCACTTCTGCACAAATGCTCAGTTCAATGACTGGCTCTGGTTTTGATTCTGAAAAAGACAAGTCATGATTAGTTTGTAGACAAGGTCGAAGTAAAACCATCTTGATAGTATTAGGACTATAGACTAGCTTTAGAATTTGTATCATAGCTTGAAATTCACTGTTGTATATAGAGAAATAACCAGATTTCCAGAGTTCATATTATGTTTGTGTTATAGCTGGCGAGACCAAAATACAACCTTATAAATAAATCCAATATTTCTGTATGTTGTTCAGTTACTTTGCGGTTATTAAAAAAAAATTTAATTTTACACTGATGTTTTTAAGATGATTTTAATTGTATACTGAAAGTTACTGATATCACAACTGGTGTAAGACTATGGAAAGCTTTACAGAATAGTTTGTTGTTGTCAGGCTAAATTCTCACTTATGACTCCAAAACCAATGTTCCTGTTTCTCATGCTTGACTTTTGTATTTTCTAGTAAAGCACTAGTTTTCTATAATCCTAGAAACATAGGGAAACCTAAATATTTTGTTTATCTGTATTTGTTTTATTGATATATATTAGATAGGCTGTGAAGTAATAATTTTTGTCCGTTTTAAGTTTCCAACTTCACTCTTTACTTCCCTCGGAAAACTTTGTTTTTTTTAAAATTAATTTGATTACAGAACAGAATCTACTCCATGCACGTTTACAAGCAAAAAATAAATTTATATGCCAGATACACTCAGATGTTAAGGCATTTGAATTGAAACTAACATTATTTATCAAGCATATTGAAGAAAGAAGGATCGATTATTTTCCAAATAGCAAGAACGCAGTATTAGAAGATAATATACATTTTGTTTGGCAAAATACTATTGAAACTAAGGAGTGACATTAAAACTTAAAATGAACATGCATTACTCCGTTTAAATAAAAAAGATCGTGGTAGCGCTGTTTCTACATTAAATTTAATCAAAAACGAACTAAGATTAATTTAAAAAAAAACAATGTTTTTCCGAGGGAAGTAAAGAGCGAAGTCGAAACTTAAAACGGACAAAAATTATTACTTCACAGCCTATTTAATATACATCAATAAAACTACTCCAAATTATCAAACTAACTATGTTTCCTTATGTTTCTAGGATTACAGAAAACTAGCGCTTTACTGAAAACACAAAATAATATAGGAGTGTTAAGGCATTTGAAATTAAACTAACATTATTTATCAAGCATATTGATGAAACAAGGTTGGATAATTTTCCAAATAGCAAGAAAGCAGTAGTAGAAGATAATATACATTTTGTTTGGCAAAATACTAAATTGAAAACTGCATTAATACAAATTCAAACTGAGTTTGAAAATAGTTTTCTCATTTCAAAAGATCTCACGTAAGGTTGATATAATCGTACACCCCTTTGCAGTGGATGTCAACAATGTACCAAGTGATTTGCAAATCAACGCGATAGACTTGTAAAGTGATAGGTTACCACATTTAAATTTGGCCGGGTGAACAAAAAACCTTGGTGGATATCTTTGGAAGTTTGTCTTCTGAAATTTACTAGGACTTAAAAAGGTTTGCACAGCAAATAATTACTATGTTTGGTTGTACACATATTTGTGAGCAAACCTTAACAATTCTGAATTATCGAAAAAATAAACACTATTCTCGATTATCGGATATACATTTAGACGCAATACTACGTGTCTCTACTACAAAAATGCAAGCTAGTATAAAAAAAATTGTAAGTCAAATGCAACAACAAAAGTCTCATTGATTGTATTAACTATTATAAACGTCGTAAAAATATACATTAAGCGCTTTATTTTTAAACCTAAAATATTTGTATATAAATATTGTAGATATATTTTAATCATTATGGTATACCTACAATACTACATTACAGTGTAATGACATGTGACCTAAGTGCTGCCCTGGCAATATCCCCACTTAAAATTTTGGCCCTTTTACAACAAAAGGTTGCCAACCCATGCTGTAGAAAGTCGACCACATGAATATTGGGCTCAAGACCTCTGACACGTGGATTCATGTGTCTTAGAAATTCCTGTACACTTTTAAAATCAATGCTTAGATGTTTTATCAAAGCTTCTGCGATAAAGTGACAGAGGTTATTTTCAATGAAGCTCACCAAAATAAGGTTTGCCCCATAGAAGAGTTAAATTTTGGAACAAATGTTGTGGTGCACTTGAGAATTTAACTTGCCGGATTTAGGAAGCAAATTCTAGTGTACGTGGTTGAACATGTTAGTCAAATCAGGAATAGAGTTCACCACAAATACGACACACTGAAAGCACTGTCGCTTTTTGATCCTGAAATTGACCCTGTTGGATAGCGCAATAGCATTTTGCCTTTGACCAGTAGGATTTTCTACACAATTAATGAAACCAAATTTAAACAAGAAGAGGTCCAATGTGATCTTGATGAACTTTGGAACTCAATTTTCAACGAAAAAGAACACATTATACACGTAACCACTGTAGAAGAGAATTCGTCAGTTTTTTTTTTTTTTTTTGCTGCCTTAAGAAAAAGTAAGAATGCCAAGGGAAAGAAATTTTAAGGACCTTTGTTGTTTCATGATGACGTTGTGTGGTCCATTACTTTTAATCCCCCTTGAGAAATTTGATATGGCAAAGCCACAGGATAGAACTGTGCCAGTTAAGAAACGAGCAAGGCCAGGTGCCATTGCCTCACCTTGTTATTTCAATAACTACGTCCTTGAGGCTGAAGATCAGTGTCAGATATACTGCGTTCTTTCTGGTCCTAATATCCCCTTAGTCACTTATGCTGAAGACATTTTTAACCTTAGCCGAACTCTAGAAAAAATTCCTGAAACATTTCAAAAACTGCAAACCGAGTATTTAAAATCTGATCTTGAGTTCATCGCTGAAAAAACTGACGTAGTCTTTTTTAATTGGAAAGTCCCACTTCCTGATGAAATTGTACTTGGAAATTCAAAGATCCGCCAGTCCGACTTCACCGTTTATCTTGGCATTCCCATTGGAAATACAATTTCTCACACTCGTCATCTTTTAACAGAACACTTCGCCGCATATCAGCTTCATACGCTTCAATAGTCTCTGCTAAGCTTCGTTTTAATCACCGTTATCTGTCAACCCTATACAACACCGTTGCTCTCCCCCACATCCTCTATATTGCATCCTTCTGGAAGGTTCTTACACACGTTAATAAACTGAGAATCCGTTGAACTCTCTTCCGTTTCACAGAATATTTACTGAGATATCCAATTTGGAGACGCAATTCAAAGCTCATCAATAGACTTCACATAGCAGATCCTACTATAGCTGCTGTTAAGCTCATAGAAAAACAAACCCAAAGGATTTCAAACCACGCTTGGAAACAACTCCTTTCTACTAGCCACATCTATATACATTGTCATGGCTCCTCTTCTTAATTTTTTTTTCATTTTCTTCATTTTCGTTACAAGTGCGTGTGTTCTTCATTATTTCTGTAATTTCTAATTGTCTTTCGTCCTAGAAAGTATAGTGCCCTTCCGTTTTTTTTTTTTCTGTGCTCCGTCATTTTTGTTGTTAAAACATGCTTGGAACCAATTCCTTCTACACTAGTTACATTGTAATAGTTGCATAGTTATCTATTGCTTTTTTTTAGTGTTCTGTCATTTCCTTTTTGTAATAAGACAGGTTTTCAATAAATAATTATATATATATATATAATATATATAAATAAATAATTTAATATATATATATATATATATATATATATATATATATATATATATATATAATATATATATATATATATATATATATATATATATATATATATATATATATATATATATATATATATATATATATATATATATATATATATATATATATATATATATATATATATATATATAGCCAAAAGGAGTCTATTTATAGATTCCAGGTGCTGTTTTTTGGAAGAATTTCCCCCTAAGATTGGTCTAGAAGACCATTTTTATAAGAGAACTTTAAGATTGATCAACCCAAACATAATAAGGACCAACTTTATATTTGTTGTTTTGAGTAAAAAACCAAATAGCTCTTTTTCTTAAATAGCTTATAAAAATCTCTGAAACAAATGAAAACACAATATATCATTGGTTCCTGGCTGGCCACCAGAAGACCAAGCTAGTGACTTTAATGTAAAACTGGCCCCATTTAAATTATGTTCCGGCTGAAGCTGAAGATGTCCATCTTCAGCTTCTAGCTGAAGATGTGTACTTGGGGATGGCAGGGAGATGCAGCAGAGGATACCACTCACGCAAATAACAGGATACTGCGAGCCCTAAAGAATCCATTGCTTCGGAGTCAACTTGAGCTCCAGCCCTATGTGCTGGAGCTGTTTACAGATTTTAATATTCTTTCCAAATGTTGTACAAAGATCCTACTGAAATATAGTGTACCGTCTTGGTACGGAAGAAAGATAGCAGAAGAATTACAGAGTTTACTCCTTTTTTTATCTTGCTCAGAGGTCCTCAGATGCTCCTTAACATAGTCAGCATTGTCTAGTACATTCCGACTTTACTATTTCCGAACATTGGTATGGAGTGGTTCTTTTCTACCTTCAAAGACGTTAAAACATATTATAGAACTCGCTCAAAAGTTTGACCCTTACCTCAATTACGCTGGCCAAGTCTAGCATGAAAAGAAAGAGACATGTGTCCCATGATTTAGAGGTCGATGCTCCCCTCTTAAAACTGCTCAAAACTTTAAAAACTAATGCACCGGCAGACGAGAACGTTCAGTGCAGTTAAAAAAGGAAAAAAAAATGATGAAAGTTTCTTTTGTATTTGAGGAAAAAGAGAATTGTATATGAATTTTGTTAAGTATAGGAGATTTTTTTTTATGGCTAAGATATTTATGTTGCCAATGAGGGAGGAGGAGCCCTAGGACAGACGAGTGTAAAGCTTGTCTCGGGAACAGAAACAAAAATTTCTACGTGACGAAATACTGTCAGATTTTTTGATTGGAGTTGGAAATTTGCTGCATTTTGGACCAGCATGGTGTCGTAAGAAGTCACCTTCTGTGGTCGGGTGTCTGCATTTTAAGGATTTTTATACAGATCAAACGGCAATCTTACATGAAGGTGAAGAACCAGTATTTCCACTTCCCCCGATTTTTCGGGAGATATACCGAATTTCTAATGCATCTCCCGACAAAAAAGGAAGCTACTGAATCTCCCGAAAATCTTAAGAAAACTTAATCCCTGGAAGATTTTACTTTGTGGTCATTCTTTTTTCTTTTTTTTTATCTGGCCGTTGTCTGTGGTCTCTTAGGGATTTTCCCCAACGCCCCAGGCAATTGAAGCAGTGCGATTTGAATTTATTGGCACATGTATGAACATTGCCCTTTATCCATTCCACAGTGGTTGCATTGATTTTCTGTTTTTGATCGTTTGAACACATTCAAGGTTTGTAATTAACTAATCATTTTTAATTCATAAACTAACCACAGGTGTCGGCTTGCACCAAGAAGATGAGAACTAGTACTATCTCGGTCCAGCTGATTCAGTAGGTTCAAAATGATCCAAAGTTACTACAAATTTAACGAAATATGACAAAAATTAGACTTTGTCTGCAGTTGCTCAGTAGATCTGACGGGGTTTGCATCAAATGATCCAGTACAAGATACAGAGACAAAAATTGCGGCATTTTAAAAACAGTTTACCATTTTTGCTGATGACAAATTAATCTCATTCCTGAAAAATATGCCGCATAAGAATGTTACTGATAAAGGAAGATTGGGTAAGCAGAAATTGACGAATATAGTCCGCCATGGCCTGTCAGTGTATTTTAAAACATAAAATCGCGAAGGAAGGATGAAAACGAGGATCATTAACAGCCAGTAAAAAAAAAACGAAAAAGCTTAAACCCGAAAAAGCTAAGTCACTAAATCCACCCACCCGTGGCCCATATTTAAGATGCTACTCATTGCCAGGGTGGTCGAGAAGCGCCATTGACAGAGAGTGGCGGGAACATCCGATAGTGCCAACGATGATGAAACGGTAACTCTGACAGCCAAGGATTACTGGAAATCAGCTTTGAGTACGAGGGATCACCGTGGAAACCAAACTTAGCAAAGTTTGTACAATACTTGTTGTCCTTGCCGTTTTCGAACCTAACTTCAGAAAGACTGTTCAGCTTACTCAGGGAAGTAAAGACAGACAGAAGAACTCGTTTGATAACAGTAACTTTGACTTCCACAATTCAGACGAAAATTGGAATGAAACGAGCCGGATATACAGCAGACACACTGACGGTAGACCTGCCCTTAGAAAGAGGCTAAAAGGAGTAGTAGCGTCTGCTAGCACAGCTGAGTTACTACATGATCAGAGTGGGCTGCTCATATAAAAAGCCATGTGATAGACACAGATTATGATTGTAATGCGGTCTCTGAAAGTTTTGCTATTTTTTGTACTTTTTTTCAGTTATATGAATTCTAATGAACTGCGACTTTGCATGTTTTCTTTATCATTTGTGAATAACTCTGGGGATGATGGTAAAAAAAAAACATTATCTGCTTAACCTAGACTCAATGGTCACAGGCCTGGTGTCCGTAATTTTTCCAGCTTTTCTGTCCCCGTCCTGAACTTAGCGGGCTGATGTGTGGAGCCTGTAGGTGCGAGAAAAATTCGGTGTAGAGGAAGAAAAATGTCTTAATTAAACAGCTTTAGAGTCTGAATGAAATGTGGCTGCACTTAGTTTCAAAATTAAATACATTTCAAGCTTCTAGCTGCTTCCTTTTGTTATGTTTAACAAAGTTAATCGACGAATTTCCTTTCCGGAATCGCAGCTGCCTCCAGTAAAACTGCACTCTTAACTCTTAGAATGTTGTACTTTATTCGCAAATCACGCGAACACCTCCAAACCTCCACCTCTCAACTTTTAGAATGTTTTTCTCCCGAAAATTGTCAAGATTTTACAGATTGTTTGAAAAGATAAGTGGAAGCACTGGAATGGGCCCTTTTCGAAGTTTCTACGACAACTCCTTCGATACGAAGTACCCTGGTATGAAAAAAAAGAAAAAAAAAACATCGTGCCAACATCGTTATTTACTTAGGCAGCGCGATTGCGCTGCCTATAATACAAAAACAGCATGACGTTGTAAAACTTTAGCTGGCAAAAACTTAGAAACTAAGCACGGAAAATGATAATGAACGTTATATTCTATCTTACTCAAATATTTTTAAAATGCCTAAGCCAAGACGAATCTGGGATAACATTACTGGTCCCTAATGAATCAAAACTAAACGGGTTAATTAATTGCTACCATTGTATTACACTTTTAGGAAACTCAAGCACCATTATCAGAGGCAGCGTGATAGCGTTGCCTATAGTAAAGGCCATACGGCTCCAATGTTTTATTATTATTATTTTTTTCCAGAGGCACTTCATATGGAAGCGGTCGTCGCAGAAACTTCAAAGGGGACTCATTCAATTGGAAATTGAGAGTTCTAGTGCCCTTTTTAATAGTCTAGAAAGTGATTGGAGGGCAACTAGCCCCCTCCCTCCCCACACCCATCATTCCCCCAAAAACATCCAATCAAAATTTTGAGATAGCCATTCTGTTCATCGTAGTTGATTTTCAGATAGAAAATATATTTTTACTTTTTGATAGTCGAAAGTGATTGGAGGGCACCTAGCCCCCCCCCACGTCCATAATTCCCCCACATACATCCAATCAAAATTTTGAGATAGACATTTTGTTCAGCGTAGTTGATTTCAGATACAAAATATGTTTTTGAGGAGGACACTCCCCCACAACCTTCAAGGCAAGAGTTTTAAGTTATACCCTGGGGGCATATAAGGTTTTTATAGAAGGCGTTGTCGTAGAAACTTCAAAAAAGGCTCAATCGATTAGAAATTCAAAGGGCTAGTGCCCTTTTTATTAGTCGAAAGTGATTTGAGGGCAACTAACCCCCCTCTCACGCCCACCTTTTCCCTGAACACATCCAATCAAAATTTTGAGACAACCATTTTATTAAATGTAGTTTTAAGTTCTGGAAATTAGGTCTTTGAGGATGGCAACTCCCCCACAACCTTCAAGGCAAGGGTTTTAAGTTATACCCTAGAGGCCTATAAGGTTTTTATAGAAGGCGGTGTCACAGAAATTTCAAAAAAGGCTCATTTGATTGGGAATTCAAAGGGATAGTACCCTGCTGAATAGTAAAAAGTGATTTGAGGGCAGCTAACCCCCCTCTCACGCCCACCTTTTCCCTGAACACATCCAATCAAAATTTTGAGACAACCATTTTATTAAATGTAGTTTTAAGTTCTGGAAATTAGGTCTTTGAGGATGGCAACTCTCCCACAGCCCTCAAGGCAAGGGTTGTAAGTTACGGACTGGGGGCATACAAGGTTTTTGTAGAAGGTGTTGTCGTAGAAACTTCAAAGAAGCCTCATTCGATTGGAAATTCAAAGTGCTAGTGCCCTTTTTATTAGTCGAAAGTGATTGGAGGACAACTAACCCCCTCCCCTCTCATGCCCACCTTTTCCTCAAACACATCTAATCAAAATTTTGAGACAGCCATTTTATTAAACGTAGTTTTAAGTTCTGGAAACTAGGTCTTTGAGGATGACAGTTACGCCCTGGGGGCATATAAGGTTTTGTAAAGACAGCGTTGTCGTAGAAACTTCAGAAAGGGCTCATTCGATTGGAAATTTAAATGGCTAGTTCCTTTTTTAATAGTCGAAAATGATTCTAAGGCAACTGACACCCCTTCCACGCCCACCATTTCCCAAACACATCCAATCAAAATTTTGATATAGCCATTTTGTTCAACGTAGTTGAAAGTTCTGGAAATTATATGTTTGAGCAGGACACTCCCTCCACAGTCTTCAGGTGCGAGGGTTATAAGTTATGTCCAGGGGGGGGTCTGTATGGTTCCTATGGGATGAATGCTCGTATAAACTTCAGACAGGGCTCATTTGATTGGAAATTGAAAGTTTTAGTGCACTTGTTAAGCATCAAAAGATATTAGAGGGTAACCAGCTTCCCCCCCCCATCCTTTTTTCCCAAATGCATCCAATAAAAATTTTAAGATAGCTATTTTGTTAAAATTAGGTCAAAAATAATATAACAAACATTCCGGTGTCGACACAACCCACCAGGGCCCAGGGGCAGGCGTTGTAAGCTATGCTCTGGGGGCGCATATGGTTCTTATGGAAGGAATGCTCGTATAAACTTCAAAGAGGGATCATTTGATTGGAAATTGAAAGTTCTAGTTCACTTTTTAAGAGTCAAAAGAGATCGGAGGGCACCTAGCCACCCCCCCCGCCACACCCTTTTTTCCTCAACCCCATCCGATAAGAACTTTGAGATAGCTTTTTTTCTAAAAATAGTTGAAAGACCATATAACGAAAACTCAGGGGTCAACACAGACCCTCCCCCCCAGGACCCGGAGGGAGGTGTTGTAAGTTATGCCCTGGGGGAATATATGGTTCTTATTGAAGGGATGCTCGTAAAAAATTCAGAGATGGCTAATTTGATTGGAAATTGAAAGTACTAATTAAGTTTTTTAGAGTCAAAAGAGATTGGAGGGTAACTACTCCCCCTCCCCACGCCCCCTTTTCCCCAAATGCACCCAACAAAATTTTGAGATAGCCATTAAGTTAAAAATTTCTCAAAAGTCAGATAACAAAACTCAGGTGTCGTCACAGACCCCCAGGGCCCGGGGCAAGGCGTTGTAAGTTATGCCCTGGGGCATATATTGTTCGTATGAAAGGGATGCTCGTATAAACTTCAAGAGAGGGCTCATTTGATTGGATATTGAAAGTTCGAGCTCACTTTTTAATAGGCAAGAGAGATTCGAGGGCTGCTAGCCCCCCCCCCCCGCGCCATATTTTTCAAAACCCATCTGATGAAAATTTTGAGATAGACATCTTGTTAAAAATAGTTCAAGGGTCGGATAAGAAAAAATCCGGTGTCAATAGAACCCCCAGGGCACAGGGGAAGGCGTTCTAAGTTACGCCCAAAGGGCATGTATGGTTTTTATGAAAGGGATGCTCGTATAAACTTCATAGAAAGCTCATTTGATTGGAAATTGAAAGTTCTAGTTCACTTTTTAAGAGTAAAGAGAGTTAAACTAGCCCCCCCCCACGCTATTTTTCCCCAAACCCGTACCCTACAAATTTTGTGATAGCCCGTGTTTTGTAAATTGTTCAAAAATTAGATAACAAAAACGCCTCCCCCCCAGAGACCAGGGGATAGGCGTTGTAAGTGTTGTCCTGGGGGCGTATATGGTTCTTTTGAAAGGGATGCTCGCATAAACTTCAGAGGGGGCTCATTTGATTGGAAATTGAAAGTTCTAGCCAAATTTTTAAGAGTCAAAAGATATCCGAGGGCAACTAGCCCCCCCACACACCCTTTTTTCCCCATGCCCATCTGATGAATTTTTATAAATAAGCCATTTCATCAAAAAAAGTTCAAAGGTCAGTTAAGAACAATTCCTGTGTCGACGGAACTAGCCAGGGCCCGGAGTCAGGCGTTATGACTAAAGCTCTAGAGGTATATATAGTTTTTAGGGAAGGGATCCTCGTGTAAACGTTATAGATGGCTGATTTTATTGGTCATTGGAATTTATTATACAATTTTTAAGAGTCAAAAGTGATCAGAGGGCAACTAGCCCCCCCCCCTCCTCCATGCCCTAAATTCATCAGATAAAAATTTTGAGATAGACATAATGTTAAAAATAGTTCAAAGCTCTGATAACAAAAAACTCCGGTGTCGACAGAGGGCCCGGGGGTAGGCGTTGTAAGTTATGCCCTGGGGGCATATATGGTTGTTATGGAAGGGATGATCGTATAAAATTCCTAGAGGGCTCATTTGATTGGAAACTGAAAGTTGTAGTTCACTTTTTAAGAGTCAAAAGTGATTGGTGGGCAGCTAGCCTCCCCCCACACTCCATTTATTTTTTTCCAGAGGCACTTCATATAGAAGGGGCCGTCGTATAAACTTTAAAGGGGGCTCATTCGATTGGAAATTCGGAGTACAATTGCCCTTTTTAAGAGTCAAAATTGATCAGAGGGCAACTGCCGTCCCCTCGCCCCGAGCCATTTCCCCCCAGATACATCTGATAAAAAATTTGAGGTAGCCATTTTGTTAAAAATAGTTCAAAGATCAGATAAGAAAAACTCCTTTACGTATGGTCATTTCGTTAAAAGTAGTTCAAAGATAAATAAGAAAAAATCCCGTGTCAACACCCCCCCCCCCAGGACCGGAGCAGTTATTGTAGTTATTGCTCTGGGGGCATATATGGTTCTCATGGACATATATGGTTCTCGAAGGTATGCTCGTATAAACTTCAGAGAGGGTTCATTTGAATGGAAATTAAAAGTTGTAGTTCATTTTCTCAGAAAAAAGATCGGAGGGCAACAAGCCCCACTCGCCCTCCACGCCTTTTGGTTTATAGGATGGATAAACCCATCCGATAAAAACTTCATGTGACAATTTTTTTAAAAATAGTTCAAACATCAGATATCAAAACTCCAGGGTCGACACAACCCCTCAGGGCCCAGGGATAGGCGTTGTAAGTTATACTCTTGGGATATATATGGTTCTTATAGAAAGGATACTCGTGTAAACTTCAGAGAGGGCTCATTTGATTGAAAATAGAAAGTTCTAGTTCACTTTTAAAGAGTCAAAAGAGACTGAAACTTAATCTAGTCCCCCACGCCCTTTTTCCCCGAACCAATCCGATAAAAATTTTAAGATAGCAATTTTGTCAAAATAGTTCAAACATCAGATAATAAAAACTCCGTGGTTGACACAAACCCATTTTTTCACTTTGATATTGTTATTTTGATATCAGTTTTGATACTTTAATAAATATTTGATTTTTTTAAGTTTGATTTTGAAATAACGAATTCTTAAAAACATGAAATTTTTTGCAATCAAAAACGAACAGAAATTAATTAAAAAAACTTTGTTTTTCAAAGAAAAATATGTTTTCAAAGAAAAGTAAAGGCGATTTTAAAATTAAGCTCAGCAGATACAAATACCTTTTAAAATTTAAACTCTAAACGACCATAAATTACTATTAAAGAATAAATGAAACCCAAAACGAACAGAAATTAAATAAACAATCATAGCAAAAACACACAACAAGTAAGAATATAAATGAATAAATATATCTTAAAGCGAGTAATGCTTAGATTGAATATGAATATGAAGCTTAAAATGAAAAAAAATATTTTCCTACTGAAGTATAAATGAAACTTAAAACGAACAGAAATTAATAAACAATCAGTGCAAACAAACATACAATAGATATTAATGTAAATTAATAAATAATTCTTAAAACGAGTGAAACTTAAATTGAATATGCAAATCAAGCTTGAAACGATCAAAAATCACTATAAACAAGAATTTGGGTATGACCTCCTTCTCTCACTGTAAAAGTATAAAACCTACTGCGGCATTGGCGCTTTACTGAAAACTATATGCGTCTTGAACAGTCTTGGAAAGTATAAACAACATCAAATTGAATATTTGATCTTTAATGATATTTTAAAAATTAAAACTCGTTTTTTCTTGCTTAATTTTTAGGTGATTTTTGTTCATTTCAAGCTTGATTTGCATATTCAATTTAAGTTTCCCTCGTTTTAAGATTTATTGATTAATTTAAATTAATATCAATTGTATGTTTGTTTGCATTGATTGTTTATTTAACTTCTGTTCGTTTTAAGTTTCATTTATACTTCAATAGGAAAATATATTTTTAGTTTTAAGCTTGATATTCATATTCAATCTAAGCATTACTTTCTTTAAGATCTATTTATTCATTTATATTATTACTTGTTGTACGTTTTTGCTATGGTTGTTTATTTAATTTCTGTTCGTTTTGGGTTTCATTTATTCTTTAATAGTAATTTCTGGTCATTTTGAGTTTTAATTTTAAAAGGTATGTCTATCTGGTGAGCTTAAGTTTAAAATGGCCTTTACTTTTATTTGAAAAACTTATTTTTTGGAAAGTTTTTTTTAATTAATAACGAAAACAACGAAGATACCGCTTAAACTCCGCTCTTATCTTACTTTTTATATAAAACAATTGACCTCGTAAGGGCGCCCTCGCGCAATCCAGATGCAAACGCAGAGTTTAGCACGATTCTTGACAGCTTTAAGACCGGGGTCTTCTTTCCAAACCGAGCTTCGAGTTTAACCTGGACGGGAGAGACAGCCACATTCTCAGGCACTCGACTAAGCAAAGGTAATAAACATTCAGTAGCACTCTGGCTTGTGATAAAAAAAAAACTCGTGCACAATAGATTGAAAGGGATCTTGACGCAAGACAACAGAGTAGTTAGGGTAGCTTTAATTAGATGCTTAGAGAAATCTGGGGGAAAACAAGGGAAGCGTCGGATGATTTGCACCCAACCACGCATTGCACTCCTGGCCAATGTCATCGAATCAGGATATCGGCACCTGCGCAACGCAGACCATGGTCACCATGCGAAAAAGTTTAGTTAGGAAAAGTTAAACACAAGGATAATTCGATGGATCAGAGGTTAATGTCACAGTAAGAGAGAGGGGAAGATGATCAAGATCACATACGTCTTCGTCAACATGAACGACTGCACAGGGAACATCGGTGGACCAAATACAATAACTATACAACATTAAATCTTTTGCAAAGTAAACAACTAGATCAATACAATCACTCCTGGCAAAACAAAATAAAAAAAATAAAAATTACAACACAAAAAACACCTATCCGTTCTGGGGGAAAAATGCAAAATTAAACATTCCTGATTATAGTGGTTTCAGAAATCGGCTCATGGACACTTCTGCATACTAAATTTGACGGCGTCTTTTTATCGCGAGTACCCTATTTTTTAGTTGTTTTCCTTCTTCTTCTATTACTATGCGAACTTTCTTATGTACTAATAACTTTGGATGTTTAACTTCAAGATCAAAACACATACATATTTGGAATTACTCTAAAATACTGATTCTTGGAATTAATGTTATCAATAGTTCAGCTCTTATTCTTTCGCTATTGATAAAGATCGGTATTTACTTACCATTCACTACTATGAAGAAGAATCTTATCTTATTTTACACCATCTAAATCAGATAGAAAAAAAGTTTGTGCAAAACTGGAAAGGGGTCATTCAGTCACAAATTAGAACTCATATTGCCCTTATTAAGATTCAAAACCTAATGGCGAGCAAGCCAACCAAGGATTAACGCACAATTTCTCCATGGTATTTCCCTACTCTGCTCTCTTTCCATTGGTTTGCTCATAGTCACTTTATAGACCCCTCACCCCCCCCCCTTTTTTGGGCGCCCATGTGTTGCATTGACTTTTATTTTTGTTTTCGTCTCAAGATATTCTTCCACCAAATTTTACAATATTTGTAAATCCTCTGCTGATTTTGCGGCCAGTATAATATCATCAACGAAAAATAAAAGTGAAACTGACATTGATCCCAGTTTCACTAATGGGGTCCACTTCCATAAATTATACTAGATCATTTACGAAATGTGAGAAAATTTAGGGGATAGAGTGCTTCCCTGTTTCAAGCCGATCAGATTCTCAAACATCCTTGACAACCCCTTTCCTACTACCATAACAATGTTCATTGTCCCTGGGTACATTCCTATTATTAATCTTACCAACGGGTCAGGCAGACCTACCCATAAAAGGCTTTCAATCATAAGCAATCTATCTCCTAGCCTTACATCTAGTAGGCCTTCTAAGAATTCAGACCCGCTTCAGTAAGTAGATTCGTCAGTAGAGCTGTCTTGCTTTCTTCGCTCACAAAGTGATTCGGCCTTGACGCCAGATCTGGAATTAGGTTAGGGCTATTCTCCACCGCTTGCAGATTCTCTGCATTCCTCACTTTCTTCCAAATTTCTCACTTACTGTACTCCTGGAAAGCCTTTATAGTAGCATTTTGTTCTCTCCAAGTGAATATTTGCTTCTTTTTGCAACTAAACTTTTGTGTGTTTTCCTCTCAGTCCTGTATTGCTGCAATTTTTTTCTTGCGTGTCTGCATATTTTATCTTTTGAAAAAGGCTTCTTAAGTCTCGTGTTTCATTTCTTTTATCATCGGGTCTAGTTCATTGTGTAATAACTGTATCACAACCTGGAATAGAGTGTTTGCGTGACCATCTTCTGTATTAATTTGTTCAATTTTTCGCACCACCACTCCTGATGTAAAATATTCACTGACGTGCTGCCATTCTTCTTCCGTTCATTCTCTTTTCTACCTGCCTAGACTAATTCGTGTCTGATTATTTATCGTTCTGTCATAACTCTCCTTTCCCTAAGCTTTTTAAGAGCTCCCGACCGGAAAATGATCCGAACCTAGCTTATGCATAACTCGAGCATCTAGGGATCCAATCATCCAAGTGACAGCCTAATGTCCACTAGTATATCCATTACACTAAAATTGAACCAGAAGAACAATTAAACTCAGCCCTCTGCTTATCATGATCAGACCTTCCGTTTTCAATAGCCAGACCATATTCACCACAAAGTGACAATAGCTTTCTCCCCCAATAGTTAAATTTTCTCTTCTCATCTTGGCTGCTTCTTGACATCTTATATGCTTCTGGTATCACTTACGTAAGATCTACCAATTCCAAAGATAAATGAATAACCAGCTCGGGCAGAACTGATATATAAGCATTAAAATCGCCCATAACTACCAAACAATCACGATGCTATTTATTATTACATTTTATATCTGTACACTAGAATACTCCACGAATCTTTAGTATTTTTTTTTTTGGGGGGGGGGGGATATAAGCACAGCATATAATTATGCCCGCACTATCACGACAAGTTACTCTAGCCCACATTACATTTTCCAAATTGGTTTTTAAGCTGACTACTCTAACGAACGATTTTTATTTTATGCACATTGGCACACCTAAGCAGAATCGTTTATTCTTCGAAATTTGTCTCGATACCTTAAAAACTTTAATACCCGGCACATGGATATCATCATGTTCCAAAAATCATGCGCTCGTTAATCCTATTACATCCCACTTCCTAAAGTTTACTTCTACCCCTTCTTTTATTTATTCGTTGGCCTTGTACATTCCATGTTATTATCAACACCTTCTCCTATTTCTTGTAAGACCCTCTTAAGCTATTGCCTATGCTTGAGTAATCTATTTGGTAATAGCCTATTCTAGAATGATAAGGTGGGTTCGACCTGTTGAAATAGAGATAAGATTCAGTAGAGGAATCTGTGAACAAGCCCCGTCCTCTAGCTGCACAATGTTGTGCTGCGGGACAATCCTCGCGGCAAAATGTTGCGCTATTTTTCCAAACTTTTCCCCTTTTCTGGCTACGTTCATGTTGTCAAAATATGTGTATGCATTATTACAAAAAAAAAATATAAATAAAAGTTCAAATAGAGACAAAATCCTTTTAATAGACTGATAAATTTCACAAAATACCCGATATTTCGGTCGCATATGCAGTGACCGTCATCAGTAATAAAACTTTTATTTATCGCAATGGAAAGGCAGAGTGGTGTTCGAAATTATCTACAAAAAAAACTTCTTAAATAAGATGGAAAAGATTTCTAATAAATACTAAATTTTCTGAATTTATGCTTGGCTATACTGAAAAAAAAGCGATCAAAAGAAAAATGCTTAATTTTCTGTACGAGTAAAATTAAAAGACGAAAAGCAAATCAAAAATCTGAAAGCACAAGCCAAGACTAAATAAGAGAACCATGTTTTCTACCTGTTCACCAGTTCTAGTTTTTAAGTCTAAAGCAATAATCCCTCCTATTATAGAATATCAGCCAAAATATCAAGATCCCAAAAAAGAGGTACCAATGCGAAAAAGGGCATAATATTTCTTAAAATTCCAATTTGACAAAAAATTAAATTCTAAAGGGTAAAATAGCTTCAATATTAGTTTCAGTTTTTCTTCTTCACTCGTCTGGTGTCAGTTTCTTCTTCGTCACTGTAAAAAAGAAAAGTTATGAAAAACATTCAACTAAAACACAAAAATTAAAAAATAATTCATAGCACCATCAGCCTTTCGAAACCTGTTTTCAACTCAGCTAACACTTCCCTAGGATTATAATACATATGATACATACATTATAAAAGCTTATATATGGCTCATGTATTAGAACGCTGTAATTTTCATATTCCTACAGTGTTCACCAAAAAACTAGTCGGCGACGAGAGGATATGCTGTTTAAAGTAACACAAAAGTTTGATAGGATAAACAACGCTTATTTAAGTGTTATAAAAGCATCGAGAGTCAGACGACCTACAAGAGGACCATCAATGTGTTTCTGATTAACGTTCAAGAATTGGTATGGTAGACGACCTTGAAAACCCTGTGAATCACTTTACCGACAAAACCATGACCAACTCAGCCGTCTAATAATAAACTCAAGCCTCCATATCCCTAAAGATTAGTCCTTGGAAAGCAGAAAACACCTCTGACTTCAGGGACGGTAAATTTCAATAGATTATGATCAAAGCAGCTGTGGATCTCCTTATTGAATTTGAAGAGGACAAACCTCGACTTATTACTCCATATATTTGTTTTTTAACAATTGAGCATTAAAGAAGATTGGCAAGCTTTGTCTCTTGAGAATATATATCTGCACGGACCTCTTTTGGATCACCCACCTCGATCTGGTGAATCGTGGGAAAGGGAAAAAACATTATTTGTTGAAACGTTTAGTGACAAGGGGAACGAAACATCTTTGGGATCAATAAGGGTACAGACAGGCGATAAAATCTGGACTTTTGAGGAGACCGAGCATGGTAGGGGAAGTTTAACAGGATTGTGTAGGTTCAAAAAACGGACTCAGTGTGGATAATAATCAAAGAAAAGTTGGCAGAGCTTAGGCAAATCTTTTTCCTTCTATCTTTCAGGGTATAAGGCCAATTTTTAGGAGGAATAAAAGTTTTCCTCTATGCATGTCATCTAGAAAAAGCACTTTTCGATAAATACAATTGTATCGCAAAGTTCTTTCAAAAGCAGGGGATGCCAAACTTGGGAAGTGTATTGCAATAGCAGCCTATTGAAGTACAAGTACAAGCGGAAAGAATATGTCCAAGGGCACTTGAATTTATTCGGAAGTTTGACCAAAGAGAGCAATGTATTCGATTATTTAAATAAGTTTAAAGCATGCATGTACTGCTTGACATCGTTAGTAATCGTAACACTTAGAAGATTAATGTGGTTCAATATATACGAAAATCGTAACACTTTACGAAAAATGTGGTTCAATACCGCTCTCTAGGGCTATAATGAAAGAAAGGTTGAGATGGCTAGGGCACGTTGTGCGGATGAAGGATGACAGATTGCCGAAGATCGTTCTTTTTGGCCAACCGTCTAGGGCTAAACGGACAGCAGGTCGTCCCCGTCTGGGGTGGGAGGACGTCATAAAGAAATATTTGAAGGAAATGGGAACTTCGTGGGAGGGTGTAAAAAGGGAAGCTTTGAATAGATTTGGATGGAGGAGGAGCGTGCGTAGCTGTGTTGGCCTCAGACGGCTTGGTGCTGCGGTAAGTTGTTAGTAGTAGTAGTAGTAGAAGATTAACGCAAACCATAGTTATTTCGAGCGTGGGGGTAGAGAGAAAAGAGAGGACTGCATTTTAGGAAGTCGATCGTAAACATGGTAACTAACCATAAGCGATATCATTGAAAAAACAGTAAAATAAAATACAAGTGGTCATCAAAAGGTCCTCCTGGGAATCCAAAAAGAAATAGAAAGGGTATCAGAATATAGGTTATGATATTTTACACATCTTGATCTATTAAAAGAACGGTAATGCTCAACAGCATTCAGTATCATATGACTGACCATTATGCAATCAAATAATTAAAACTTTTTTAGAGGTTAAGCTTAACCAAACATTTAAGTTCTCAATTGTGCTTAATATACTATGTATCAAGTGGAAAGATAATGGGTGTTGCAAATATGGCTCAAGATACTAAATTGTCTGGTGTCAAAACTGGGGATAATTTAAACTTTTTGCGAGCCTCAGACAAAGCATTCGTTAATTTTCAAAAAAGAAAATAAATTGAAACTGAAATTATTTGACGAAACTATTAACTGAAATTGAGCTTTACTGAAATTATTAGGTTTTCTTTAGGACGAGTTTGACAAAACTAGATTTCCGACAAATGGAGAATTTATCAATCCTTATAAATTAATTTGAAAAATTTGCTAAAGAACTGACAATTTTATTTGAAAAGGATTGTAAATGTTGGAATACCGGGCAAAGTTGTCAAAGATTGAGCTTCAAAACTTTTTTTTTACAATACTGGATGGAGAAACTGTGAAAAAAAGTATTGGGATTGTGTTTGGTGTTCATCAAGTGGAGAAAGAGGAGGTTTTAAACTATTGAGGCTTTTGTCTAAATCATAAGCAATCTTAAACAGCGGGGGGGGGGGGGGTCTACGGAGACAAAAATCAGTTCCAGTAGGATCTTTACCACAGACCTGCTTAATTTTTTTTTTGCTTATTAGAGGTCTTTGACTTGTAATAAAGAGAAGCACAAATTGAATTATTTTTGGTAAAGTACTTTCTTAGACTGCTGACTTCCACAATAAGACCTTGCTTTTAAAGATTTATTCTCTTTATTATTTTCTTATGCAAGGTTTATTGGTAATATTTTGTTGTGCCTTTTTCTTTTCCAAAAAGTAATTTTTGAGATTCTTCCTAAATTAATTTTGGGAAGATGAAGCTTTTTCATCAATATGATTTGTACTGAGGAGTTGATCAATTTCCACTCGATATAATCAAAGAGCTGCGTAGTCATTTTACATAATAAACATTTTACTCGTTTTTTACTGATAATAAGTGGGAGTTCAGACATCCTACCATCATCAATTGGTTGAGCGATAACTAATATCGTATTTTATACGTTTTACTTACTATCCAATTTGCACTTATTGGCGCAAGCTATTATGAAACACAGTTTCTACCACGAAACTACCCTATTAAACTCCGAAATTTGTAATGCTCTATGAATCTATCAACGCTTGAGAGTCATTCTTACTCAAATAATTTCTTTGACAACACTACTTTTCTATTTACAAAATTTAAGAGAGAAAAAACAATTTAATTTAAATAAAGTAGCGGAACAAAAACACAAAAAAAAAACAACAACAACAAAACTATAGATAATAAAAAAATTGAAAGGTCCAGGAGCCTTTTTAGACGAAAAAAGTCTTTAAGGAAAAAACACGATTTTTTTTTTTAAAATTAAAAATGTCAAAAAAAAAAAAAATTAAAGAACTAACACACAAGAGAAAAAAAAGAAAAGACAACCACAAAATAAACAGTGAGTTATATTGATTTGTTTATTTTCTGGTTGTTTGTTCTTTTTTTCTCTTATGTGTTATTTGTCGCTTTTTTATTTATTTTTAGACGGTTTTATTTCTTTTTAATCGTTTCTTTTCCCTTGAAGGTTTTTTTCCGTTGAAAAAGGCTCCCGGACGTGGTACCGAAATATTCGATTTTTTTATTATTTGAAGTTTTGTTGTTGTTGTTTTTGTTCCACTGCTTTTTTAAAAATTAAACCCGTATTTTGTCTCTTAAATTTTATGTCATTCTTACCCACTTTAAAACGGTTATTTTGCCCCCCTCTCCAATTATTTTATTTTCTGTGTAAATTATGGCACAAAATACCTCTTTTTTCCACCAATAAGTCTTCAAACTCGCATTTTATAGAAATCATAAATAATAACCACAGAATCGGAGTCCTTTGGAAGCAAGTCTCACAATGAGTAGAATTGAATCCCATCTTTTACGTAAAGGTTTAAGTGGGGTATTACTAAAATCAACTGTCAGTGACGAAAAACAAACAGATCTGCCATCACTTGGCTGCCCAAAATTAAAATACATTTGAGGAATTCTCAAGGTCTTCATGAGCATAAACTGTTAATAAGTTGAAATCCCTACATACTTTTTGGCAAACATAACAATACTATTTATGAAATGCATGATTCGAAATAACTAAATATAGGAAATTTTGAGATACTATTACTAATTTAAAAACGAGTCTAGGAAATGTTACTAAATACCATAGTAAATAAAAATCCGAAGTTAAGTAAAAGGAAGTAATAAAATAAAACCTGCTATAATCTGTAGAAGCTTCGTATTCACTATCGTCATCACTTGCCTCAATGTCCTCCTTTTCATCAAACGAATTGGAAATTTTATATGGTTGCTTCCCCTGTGTAGCCGGAAATTTTTGTTTGGCATTTTCATCAGTGTCGTCTACAATAAAACAAAATCAAGTTTAGGAGCAAAGAAAAAAGAAAAAAAGAGAAACAGATTAACATGTGTGTTCTTCATGTAGAGCAACAAGTTACCCAATAATACAATTAATACCAAATTATATTAGGGGCGGGATCTTTTCGATCAATCTTAGGAAAGGAATTATGTCTTTTTTTTACAATTGATAGGATCAAACAAAATTTGGAAAGCTGAAGGGCATCAGGGGTGGCCACCAAGGGTTGCTCCAATACATCATGCTACCGATGCTATGTTTTTTTATTTTAAAAAGTTAGTTTGTAGATAACATAATACTTATCTAAGTTCATTCTATTTTGATAAACAATGATAAAAAAGAATATTTTCAAACGTTTTCCAGAAAATCTTTCCCCAACTTTCCCAAAATTCAAAATATTTCTTCAAAGCTAGGCCAGAAAATATCCCCCGCAATAACTATAGAGAATGGAGGAACGCATGAATGATGTATATTCTAACTTTGATCGCAAAATGCATGGCATTTGCAAATATTACAGTTTAGGCTTGAACAAAGGTATTCACAGAAAAGTGTATTCCTTTAGAACCGAAATAGCCAATTGGAGGGTACTTGGACTTACAATCTCATGACTTTCAGGAAGAGGATTCGATTCCTGGTGTCACGAATCCTTTGGCTTGGTGCAAGCTCAGCCACCGTGAGTCTGGGAGCTTACGGCGAAACAAGTTCCACGTAACATATGAATTTCAGATGAAAGGTAAGGCGGAAAAATGCCTGGTCCTGCTGCAAGTACAAGCATAGAATAGAAATATGATATTTCCAGTGATGCAAAATATAGTCTTATTTAGAGGCTTCCTGGCTTCCTCTGTATGTGACAACCTCAAGCATCTAAATCCACATCTGCATAGATATGGCTGAAGGATTTCTGAAACATCGAGAATATGTGTATATTGATGGTACTATACTGGAAGACTACACCTTACAAATTAATATATATATATATATATATATATATATATATATATATATATATATATATATATATATATATATATATATATATATATATATATATATATATATATATATATATTTATAAATACGCCATGAAGAAAATCTCAGGAGAATGTTCAGTTAAACGTGTTTTTGGAAGTGTATAGTTTATATTTTGGAGAATTATTTATGTGTAACTTCAAAATTTAAGATATGGCCCGTTGTATATAAATTAAAAACATTTTTTTATCAAAAGAAAAAAAAATATCAACCGAATATGCGTATGAAAATTGTTTCCGAGAACGTAATCTTTTTTTTACGAAGAGAGTAGCAACATATTGTAAACTCAAAACTGTACCAAAGACAACCTAACTTGTCATTCTGCTGTGCGTATTCGTGCTATTTGCATGGTGATATTGGAAGTTATTAAGATATTTCATTACCAAACTCAAACTGCACCAGAGACAACCTAACTTGTTAATCTGCTGTGCGTATTCGTGCAATTTGCATGGTAATATTGGCAGCTATTAAGATATTTCAAACTCCAATCGCACCAGGGACAACCTAATTTATCATTCTGTTGTGCATATTTGTGTTATTTGTATGGTGATATTGAAAGTCGTTAAGATGTGAGTTTTGTTCATTGTTTTCCTTTCTTTATACAGTTTGTTTAGTTTAGCTTAATTCACTTATTTTATTCATTTTTTTTCGCTTATAAAGGCTTCCGGACGTGAAGTGGAAATATTCGGATTTCTCTATTACTTATAATTTGTTGCTTTTTTTGTCCACTACTTTGTTTTTAAATATTACCCGTTTTCTCTATATTTTCATTTACAAGATTATGCTCCTTCTATTACTGCTACTTCAGCTACTTATAACTGCAGCTTTGATTATTTACGACTGCGAATTTTTCCAACCGCAACTACTTATTACTGCTCCTGGCTGCAAAAATGACTACTTACGACTGCGACTAATTACAACTCTGACTACTTGCGATAGCCAGTCCAACTATCTCTGGCTGCAACGATGAATTGGAACTGAGATTATATGCAACAGCGACTGTAACAATTACTTGCGTCTGCGGTTACTTACGACTGCAACTGAAACTACTTACGACTGTAACTACGACTACTTGGAACTGCGACAACTTCCGACTTCTAGAACTACTACTGCTACCACTATTGAAGTAATTCAAAATAGTATAAGTGCATCCAGGTTGTCAAAATGGTACAGATGCAATATCTCAGGAATGGAATAGGGTATTGAGTTGGAACTTTCACGGAAAGTTGAGGGGGATACAAATCTAATCAAAGGACACTATATGCATTCAGATTGCCAGAAACACGTCTGTACAATATCCCATGAACCACTAAGAGCATTACTTTGGAATATTCAAGGCATGTTGTTGGGAATGTTCATCTAAAACAAAGACACTATGTGGATCCGATTTTATCAAGAGGGCGGGCCTGCGACAACTCAAAAACGGCTAAGGATATTGAGTAAAAAATGTCAGGGGATATTGAGCGGGGAGTTGAACTGTATCAAAAGACACTATGCGCATCCGAGGTTGTCAAAAGAGTCTGCGGTATCTCAGGAAAGGGCAAGAACTTTCGTTGCATGTTGAGGGTATGGTTGATGAATGTTTGTCTATACTCAAGATTATAACAGGATGGGGGTCAAAATTCCTTCAGCCATGTAGAATCTCAAAGACTAAGCAGGTTTTTCGACCACGTATTTGAACATGATTCCCCGATCTATCCAAAGCAGTATAGAACATATTGTTAAAATCTGTTGCAAAATTTTGTCAAACATATAAATAGCAAGCCAAAATCTTGATTCTTATGGAGAAAAACTGAAGAGATTTAAAAAGATTCGCTTCTATTGATCAATGAAAAAGACTATGTCGATAAAAAACAAACGGAAATTAATTTAAAAAAAGCATTATCCACAAAAAAAAAGTTTTTTCAAAAAAGTAAAGAGCTACAAAGACGAGCAGAAACGAAGTCAAGTAATATTTCCAGCGTAAGACGACCATAAATCACTATTAATAAATAAGTGAAACCAAAACGTGAAGACAATAAATAACCAAGTCATAATAAAAACAAGCAGAGAGTGCCACAAAGAGGAGTAGTAATACCCCCTGTGCCTTCTAAACAGCAGAAAGCAATTAACATTTTTGTTAGAAAAAAATAGTTCTGAAACGTTTTCTCTTTTATAACGTCAATAAACCTGAAATTTTTGGGACTTTCAGGAATGATTATCAGTGTACATTAAACTGTCAATCAACATTTTTTTCAGTAATCTTGTTTATTACTGTGATTTCTTCTCTTTTTTTATGTTATGAAAAATAAAACACAACTCGAAAAAAGAATTGTTTTCAGTTGAAATAGAAATTACCATAAAAGTTAAGAAAGAGAGGATAAGATATCAGAGAGGCTTTTAAAATTTGATATTTAGCTTTAGCAGTAAGTTCGTTGTACATAAAGGCAGCAAGCACTCTCTGAAATATTCAGAGGATCTCACATTAAAATTAGAATAACATTTTTAAACTGATAAAATATGCAACTTTAGTCCTGTTGCCACCCAAAAGAACTTTACGCTATATAATAAAAAAGAAAAGTATTTAAAATTCAAAGATTGGTCTAAATTATATTGGTGCCATAAAATTTTCTAAAGCAAAATCACTGTAAAAATCACAAAATGAAAGCTCGCAGAATAATGTCGTTTAATATGATCAAAACAGAACCAAAAGTTAAATTGGCTTCATTTCACAAAAAATTCCCAGTTAGCCTAATGCTTTTTCTTTTCATTTATAAGGTGAACCCCCTATTTTGTAGGAATTTCAACTTATTAATCTGCTCTATTGAAGTTATTCCCAGTAATCCACAAGCAAGAATAAAATGTAATTTTTTTCGCGGGGGGGGGGGGGGAGGTGGATTCTAGACTTAACCTTGAAAAATACTCAATTGTATAACCAAACAATCTCTATTGTGGGTAAACTCCTTTAACATTTTAGGTTTCTATTGCACAGTACAAAGAAAAGTACTATGTTCTTGAGTTTTGCTTAGAATCCCCACGTTCTAATCCACTTTGAAAAAGCCTACCTTTTTCTTTTACACAATCACTCCAAATTTCATCTTCACTCTCAGGACCTCTATCTTTCTTGTCCAAGCAATGTCTCCTCCACGGTAGTCTCTTCTTTTGTCTATAAGACTCAGTGATCCAGGATTCTTTCACAATTTTCCCTTTCCCCGAAACTTCTTGAAATTTTGGAGTATTTGCAAAGGCACAAATAAGATGAGTACAGGTATTGTCCCAATCAGGCTTATATTTTGCCCCCATTTCTAATGCCATATCACGAAGTTGACTCCTTTTAGGGTTAACATATCCACTCATAACAAAAACAACATCTTTCAGAAGTTTACTAAATGGTCTTCTTATGATTGGCTTTTTATTTTTTTCCTGATAAGTACAACTTTGTTGACCTCGTCCATTGACAGTAACTGAATTAGGTACACTCTTGCTGACCGACTCTGCAGCAGAAGTTGTGGAGGATGCTCCAGACGAAGAATTCATGGCTTGTACTGCTTTCAAGCTTCGATCATGCCATTTGTCATTATTTTTTGTCTTTAGATCACTTGACTTAATTTCAGAGTCTGCATCCCAAACCATTTTATTTCTGACTGGCAAATCAAACTGACTGTCTAATTTTCTTTTTTCTCCCTTTTTCTCAATAAGAGAAATCTGATTAGTTTTTCTTTCCTTGGCAATCTTCACTTTAGATGGACTAAGGTCAGGGGCTTTCTTTATATTTTCTATGAACTTGTGTGACTCTTTCAACGCTGAATCAGCCAGAGAAACTTTCTCTATTACTGGTTTAACTGACTCATTTGAACTTCTAAACTTTTGAAAGATATTTCCAACATTTAATTCAGACGATTCTTCAGCTTTCAATTTAAATAAACTGCCAAAAGATGGCTTCTCATTTAATATGGTTGAAGAGTCAGTGATTTTATCTTTGACAGAAATCTCCTTTTCTTGCTCATGTATTGCAATAAAAGTCAGTCCATACTTCAAGTGGCTATTGAATGGCTGAGAACATACAAACTTAATAACGTCCCATTTTTCCTTCCTAGCCTCCAATGACAGTTTATCAGGTCCGAACATCCTTACACGATTGCCATTCATACTATTTCTTGAGTCAATAGGAGTCATCAACGAGGAACTTGGTAAGAGAAGTTTATAATCAGTCTCATTTATTCCAGATCTCCCAACTAGAACTTCTACAAAACCTGCATTATTATTTGCAATATCTAAAGATCGAATTACTGTTGGCTGCTCCAATTGAAAGGTGACAAAGGCTGTATTCTCTCCCGGATTTTGGCATTGCCATTTTGATTTCGCGTTGATATTCAACAAATTCTCAGCCGGATGGTTGTGATCTTCTGAAGAAAACGAGAGTACTTTTGCAAGTTTTACTCTTCCCATTTAACCTGAAAAGATTGAACGATAAAAGAAAATCGTAAGATTTGAAAACACAAACAAATTTGAAGGAGCAAAACATTAATAAATTGTTATCAATCAATTGATACCAAATATATCAAAATAAAAATTATTTGTCATATAAATAGATTATCAATCCCTTCCTCAAGATCCTCACCACCCAATGGTTAGATATGTGTGCAACTATGATTTATAATTGATACCAGGCCAAAAGCAGATAAATTATAGCAAGAAGTATTAAACAATTTCTCTTAATCATCACCCATTTAGCAATACGAGATCAAGTCAAATCCCTAACTTAAATAATGACTGACCTTGGCAATGTCCTACCGCTATGTTACAATCTTAATAAAATCTAAGGGTGCATTGCGTGGACGTAGAGGAAAGCAAAATAAACACTTCAACATCGGAGTCTGTCTCGCAGAGGACAGGCAAACATGAGCATAGGCGCATCTGTAGACCAAGGACTATGATCATAATTAACTTTAAACCTACGTATCGAGTTCTAGTTCTACAGTCGTGATATAGTGACCTGGTGGTTCCTCAATTCATGCAAACCCACCGAGACTTAGGCAGAATGGTTTTCAGGGAAGACAACATTACCGAGTTTTTTTTACTCTGCAATTCCTGTTCACTGAACAACAGAATGGAACAGCTAGAGGTCCCGACAAAACAAGCTTAGTGTCCCATAGCAGCAGTGAGTGAATGTGCTACAGAAGAGACTATTATACGAGCTTCTTCAATACAAAACAAGATCGTGATCATGAGCACCGTCAAGTTGTCAGTTTATGTTGATCTCTCCAAGTTATTAAGTGAGCCTACTGATTCCTGTCAAGAAGTGATTTGGGCTGAGTGCAAACCACAATTCTTGTGAAGAAAGTTCTCATGTCTGATCGTTGGGGTAGTGTCCTGTCCCGAGAGCTCAAATAACGGGTAAGATTTGATTTAAAATCTACAAACATACCTGGACAACATCCGTCAACATCATACAGCTCTGCTTTTATTATTGCTCGAGGCTTTAAACAAATAAGCAGTGGATGGAAAGTATAGTCAGCCTAAAACAAGTGGTGGCAATTCGGATCTACCAAAGTCAGAGCATAGTCGACCTAATTTTCATGGACCTTTCCAAGAATTACCCACTACCATGTTCAGTGGGCCCATTACAAAACTCTGGCCACTTTGATATTCTCTGGGAAACCAAAGCTAATTTCCCAAAAGGAAAGAAAACTGAAGGAACAACCCGGATTTTGACTAAGGAAAGTATCTGCTCCTTTGGACCCTGGAAAGGAAATTTTCGACTTCAATGATATCTCCTTAATACCAGTCACTAGCTTCAAAATTAAGGCCCTTGACTCTTTTCTTCTAAAGAAATATCAAGAACACTTCCCAACCAAAACATCAATAGTGAGTAACAGCGATGAACCCTGGTTCAGGCAAGAAGTCAAAACACTAATCATGGCCAGAGGCCAACTCCACTTGAACAGTGAAGTTATATCAGCAAAATGATAGCACAATCGCATTGTAAAATTAAATGGAACCGTTCAGAAAGCATATGTTGATAATAAAGCAACCTCACTACTGACTACTAGCCCCTCTAAGTGGTAAACCGAGTTCAAATATTCGTCTGGAAAACTAATTAGTAGTGACTTGAACATATGGTACAAAAGGACGAGGAGTCTTAGTGTCATCAATTGAAGAAAATTCATTTTTGCGCTACATGTTTATATATATATATATATATATATATATATATATATATATATATATATATATATATATATATATATATATATATATATATATATATATATATATATATATATATATATATATATATATATGTATATATATATATATATATATATATATGTTTATATATATATACATATATATATATATTTCAATGAAAAAGATCTTGAAAACTCACCTGACATCTTATTGGAAAAATATTGAAAAGTTCCCTCAAGCCTGGAAGAAATCTTACAAACACATTATCCCTTAGGTCAAATACCCCAAATCCTGTGATGAGTTCCAACCCATATCAATAACCCTTAATCTAGCTAAAGCAACTGAGTTATCTATATACTGTGAACTTTTATTACAAATAAGTTCCTCTCATGAGCCTTACACGTGAATGTGACTTAAAGATAGTAGTATGACTCACTACTTAGTGCATCTTTTCCACCAAATCACACAGCAGCTAGACAAAGGGAATACCACACTTGATCTGCTTTTGGCCAATTATTTCAAGGCTTTTTTATCTAATCTGCCGTATCACAACTATGCAGAAAATGGAAAGGATCGATGCTAGATGACATTCTGCCATTGATAGTGTACTTACCGAGACCCCGATATCAGTGCGTTGATGCATATTCTGAGTAGGCAGAGATAACACGTGGTGCTCTGCAAGGCATTAAGATTGCTGCCCACTTATTTTTACCTGTAATTAACTACGTTTTATTTTCTAACACTAATGAATGATCCAAATATGTGGAGCATTTGTCTGCCCAACTAAAAAACCTCATCAAGAGGTCTCCAGGAATCCCTCAGTTTAATAGTGACCTAAAAGATCAATTCTGAGAACAGTGAAGTTCAAATTGATTCCAGATTAAGACCAAAGTGATACACTTCAATCCTCTGAAAAGAGAAGTTGCTTGCCCAGACCCCGGGTATACTATCATTTTGAATGCAGTTAGCCTTGCTGTGACATTCAGTAACAACTGTTCTTTTAGCTCGCACGTCATGAGCCTCGTAAGAAACGGAAACTACGTGCTACGATGCCTAACCACATCGCTTAGACTCGGGTTTTCTACAAAGTAATTGCTGCTCATGTCCCCGTGCTATGAATGATTTCTGCTTGAATACCCAAGCCCAGTTTAGGAACCACAAGTGCACAACATCGATTACTTTAACAACGAACTAAAAACAGTAGAAAAACGAGCCTTAAAATTATCCTAGGAGCCAAGTATGTCACTTACATATTTGCCCTCACAGCTCACCAAATCCCAACTTTAAAAGATTGCAGGTACCAGCTCATGGGCAAGTTTCGGCACTCTGTTCTTTTGACTGCTAAGCATTATTCTCCCCCCACCCCGCCGCTGTAGTAAACATGGACACACACCCCACAAAAAACCCTGAATCAGTGCACTGTAGGACAAGTCATTTTAGTGATTCATTCATTCCTGTTTTTACTGGTGTGACTAACCATGTTTAGTGTTTAATATGTTAAAAAAGTGGCATAATTAGTTGCGGCGTTAGCTGTATCTAAACGAATCTTGAACATATCATACAAAAAAAAAGTCAAGATTCTACTTTATTAAACTGTCAAAAAAATAAAAAATCTCTAAAGCTCCCTCGCCTCCTCTAAAAAACAAATCCTGCATCCGCACCATACTTGACTGCACCCTGTCTTTAATCTCCTTTTAATAGGTACGGGCAGAATTGTATAGGAATACACTGACTAGGTTTTTAAAAGACAGGTGGGGGCAGGAGGGAAGGGAATCAGAAGAGAACTAAACCACATATGTTTAGCTGGCTATAAAGGAAAAGACTATGATTTATAGTAATATGCATTTTTACTGAAACTTCTCTCCCTAACTCCTCAATTCCTTTCTTTTGTCCACTGGTAAATAGATTTTGTAACAGCTTGACTGTTTACTAGGCTATATCATGAATCACTTACAATCTTTCTCATTTCATTTAGTTTTATGTTAAATTTTTTACCTTAAGTTACACACTCCTACAAATATTTAACATTTTGACAAGATTTCAGAATATGATTGTGACGTGTAAAAAAAAGTGTAGACACCCAGAAAAATGTTTGCATCGGTGAGTTTCCTTGTCACCATTAACTCACAGAGTTCTTCGCTTTTATTGTGTGTCTTTTCCGGTTTTTTTTTTCATTCTCTTCCTAACTTGCATTAATATTTTATTCTACTTTTTGCATTGAGGACCACTGAGTAAAGGTCTTAGTCAAAATTTTTTGCATTTCTCTTCTTTTTCATGTGAGTGGTGTGCCAACTAAGATCTTATTTTTGGCATTTTCTGTTTGTTTCAAGTCTGGCTTTATTAGTACTTGAACTTCACTTCATTTTAACTGTAAAATATTATACAACTATTTGTGCGTATTTCACATTTAACATGTAACAACACTCTACTTTTTTTTTGAACGTCCTATTTTTAATTTAATCTTCCAAAAAGAAAGTTTATATGAACACACAAACAAGATGAAAACAGTCAGCTAGAACTTCATCTTACTTGAAAAAATAATAAACCAAGACCGTATCCATCTTACCGGGTGTGAACCCCCGCCCCCGAAATTTTTCACTAACTTGTAAAAACCTAAAAAAAATGAAATGTAAAAAAATTTAATTCACGTTTCAAAGTTTTTTTTTGTAATCCCCCCTGAAAAATCCCCCCCCCCCACTCTGAAAGAAATCCCTGATACGCCCTTGGAATCAACAGTAAGGTTTTAACAGGCAAAGCAACTATTTATAAAGACTGGAAGGTCATTTTTCTGGTGCGTCTGAACTTAACCATGGAAATCAATTGTAACTTCAGATATTTTTAGCTTGTCCTTTGTGATCAACACCAGCACCAGTAGGGGCTGTGAATAGAGATCTAGCTTGTATAGCCTAAAAATATTGGGTTGGTCTAAGCCGATATTTTCATCCTTACAAATTAAAGTACTTGATTTGTCTTTTTTATTTAATCTGTAGAGCTTTTTCCGCCTCAGTGGACGTGGAAGGCCACTGATCTTAGCTCCAATTTGGAGAGAGGCACTTACAAATAGACTGATAATCATAGACACCTTTCTCTCTTGTTTCCTTGTTCATATGCTACCAGTATCCATTCTAGATGGGATTAACTAAATCTAGAGGGATTTTTCTGGTAGTAGGGGGGTGGGTGGGTCGGGGGTTATGTGGGAGGATCTTTCCATGAAGGAAGTTTTCACTTAAAAAAAGATGAGAAATCAAACAGTTCGTGGTAACGAACTGTAAGTAAGGAGCGACCCGGCTCAATGGTAACCGAAACTCTAAAAAACGGAAATTTGGTACCAATATATACGATAGAAGACTAAAAATGAAAGTTCAATTTCAAATATATGAGTGTCATTAAACTTAACCTTACTCATAAACGGTAAAGCACCTGAGAAAATTTTGGCTGATTTTCTAAAAAAGAAGGAAAGACCCCCTAGCAATCCTAGACTATAATTTAAATTCACACATGCATATGCAACTTATCATAAAACCCTACTGTATAGGTTTCAAGCTCCTAACTACAAAAATGTGGAATTTTACATTTTTTGCCAGAAGAAATATCACGGGTGCGTGTTTATTTGTTTTTTGTTTTTTTTTTTTCCCCAGGGGTAATCGTATTGACCCAGTGGTCGTAAAATATCGTAGGAGGGCTCATTGGAACGGAAATTAATAGTTCTAGTGCCCTTTTTAAGTGACCAAAAAAAATGGAGGGCAACTAGGCCCCCTCCCACGCTCATTTCTTTCTCAAAGTCACCCAATTAAAATTTTGAAACAGTTATTTTGTTCAGCATAGATGAAAATACAATAAATGTCTTGTACAATGACGTGATTCCTCAAAGTACCCAATGTACGGGCTGAAATTTATGACCTTTAACCATTGCTTACATCTTTTAGTGTCGATTGGAACGTCTCCCGACATTTTCAGGACGAATTTTTTTTCCGGTGGGGGGGCTGGAGGAGGGGGTTACTTGGGAGAATCTTTCCGTGGAGCGTGTTTCTTTGGGGTAAGGGACATTTCTATGAAGGGGGCGCCATATTTCCAAGCATTATTTAAAAAACGATCAGAAATTAAATTAAAAAAAACCAGTTTTTTCAACTGAAAGTAAAAAGCAACATTAGAACTTAAAATGAACATAAATTATTACGTACATGAGGGGGTTCTCCCCCAAGTCAATACCTCGCTCTTTACGAAACAGTGTTTTTTAGTGCTTTCAAAAGAGCTATCTATTCTAATTAAACGGCCTTTGTGATTCAGGGGTTTGTGAATTAAAATTTTTTTTAACTTTTAACGTAAAGAGCGTGGTATTGACTAAGGGGAGAACCCCATCATATACGTAATAACATATACGTAATAAAAAAAATCAATAAAAAAAACAAGCGATACGGGTCAATAGTAATCGAAACTTTTAAAAACGGAAAATCTGCAACTGTGTATTTTTTGCCAGAAGAAAAATATACGAATATAGAAGTTCGTTACGTAAGTTAATTTCTAAATTACGTCAGAACCAAATTTAGAGACAGCCATTTAGCAAAAGAAAAGTAAATTTTTATGCAAATTTTGCTTACTTATTCAATGCCGGTGAGCCAAAATAAAAGCTGCATTGTCTAAAAAACGATCAGAAATTAAATAAAAAAAACAAGTTTTTTAAACTGAAAGTAAGGAGCGACATTAAAACTTAAAACGAACAGAAATTATTCCGTATATGAAAGGGGTTGTGCCCTCCTCAACGCCTCGCTCTTTACGCTAAAGTTTTTATTGTTTAAAAAAAGAGTTGTGAGAAAGTCAAACTTTAGCGTGAAGAGCGAGGCGTTGAGGAGGGCACAGCCCCTTTCATATACGGAATAATTTCTGTTCGTTTTAAGTTTTAATGTCGCTCCTTACTTTCAGCTTAAAAAACTTGTTTTTTTTATTTAATTAAATATAAAAAAACAAGGTTTCCAACTGAAAATAAGGAGTATCATCAAAACTTAAAACGAACAGAAAATATTACGTCTATGATGGGGTTCACCCCTAGTCAACACCTCGCTCTTTAAGATAAAGATTTTTTAGTACTTTCATAAGAGCTATTTATTCTAAATAACGGCTTTGTGATTAAGGGGTCATTTTTAAGTAATTGTAACAAATTTTGAACTTTAGCTTAAAGAGTGAGGTATTGACTAGGGGGCGAGCCCCCTAAAATACGTATTAAAAATATATGAATATAGAAGTTCGTTAAATAAGTTAATTCGTAAGTTACATATATTTATTACTAATAAAAACGTTCGTAAATAAAATTAAACAAGTTTCGAGAAAGCCATTTAACCAAATAAAAGTAAAATTAATATTCAAATTTGTATTAATTATTCATGTACAGTGAACCAAAATCAAAACCTACATTAATTCAAAAACGTTCAAAAATTTAATATAAGAAAAAACAAGTTTTTTTAACTGAAAGTAAGGAACGACATTAAAACTTAAAACGAACAGAAATTATTCCGTATATGAAAGGAGCTGTCCCCTCCTCAACGCCTCGCTCTTTACGCTAAAGTTTTTTATTGTTTTAAAAAATAAAGCTGTGAGACAGAGTCAAACTTTAGCGTAAAGAGCGAGGCGTTGAGGAAGGGACATCCCCTTTCACATACGGAATAATTTCTGGTCGTTTTAAGTTTTAATGTCACTACTTAATTTCAGTTAAAAACAACTTGTTTTTTTTTATTAAATTTATTAAAATTTTTAAATTAATTCAGCTTTGATATATGCTAAACATACATGAATAATTAAACCAAGTTCGGATATTAATTTTCCTTTTTTTGGATAAATGGCTCTCTCAAAATTTTGTTCTGACGTAACTTACAAATTAACTTACGTAACGAATTTCTATATTCTTATGTTTTTATTACGTATATTAGGGAGCTCGCCCCCTAGTCAATACCCCGCGCTTTACGCTAAAGTTAGAATTTTGTTCGAATCACGAACCCCTGAATCACAAAGGCCCGGTTAATTAGAATAGATAGCTCTTTTGAAAGCACTAAACAACTTTAGCGTAAAGACCGAGGTATTGACAAGGGGGCGAACCCTCTCATATACGTAATAATTTCTGTTCGTTTTAAGTTTTAATGTTGCTCCCTTATTTTCAGTTGAAAAAAACTTGTTTTATTTAATTTCTGATCGCTTTTTAAATAATACTGGGAAACCTGACGCCCCCTTCATGGAAATGTTCCTTCCTCCAAGGAAATATCCTCCATGGAAATATCCTTCCCCGTAACCCCTACCCCGACCCCCCACTAGAAAAAACTTCCTCCTGAAAACACCTGTATACTTCCCAATAACCAACACTATATGTAAACAAGTTGCAGAACTTGTAAATTACTGCCCGTTCCTGTGTACCTGTGGAGGATCAAATCATTGTCAACGAAGCATTTATCGAGTTTTTGATTCTGATGAACTTAATAGTTCTAGAGAAATTTACATTGGTCGACTTCGGGAAAAAAATTAGCGTGGTTGGGGGCCAAGTTGCCCTCCATTTTTTTTGGTCACTTAAAAAGGGCACTAGAAATTTTAATTTCCGTTCTAATGAGCCCTCTCACGATATTCTAGGACTACTGGATCGATACGATCACCTCTGAAAAAAAAAAAATAATAAAAAAAAAATAAACGCGCATGTGTAATCTTTCTTGTGGCAAAAAATACAAAATTCCACATATTTTCAGATAGGAGCTTGAAACCTCTATAGTAGGGTTCTCTGATACGCTGAATCTGATAGTGAGATTTTCACTAGAGTTATTTTCTATGACTTTTAGGGGTTGTTTCTCCCTTTTTTCGAAAATAAGGCAAATTTTCTCAGGCGTGTAACTTTTAATGGGATAGACTAAACTTGATATATTTGAAATCAGCATAAAAATCTGATTCTTCTGATGTGTCTATTGGTATCAAAATTCCGTTTTTTAGAGTTTCGTTTACTATTGAGCCCGGTCGCTCCTTACTTACAGTTCGTTACCACGAACTGTTTGATATTATGTGATATGTTACAAAATTTGAAGTTCAATCCTGACAATTTTTTACTTTAATATTAGTAACCTGACTCATAAATGTTTACAGTTATCAAGCAGCTAGTAATGGTTAGTCAATGGCTAAAGTAGTTACATAAGATTAGTTCAATTAAAAGAAAACAGACTATTCAACCACACGAGGATGCTCTGCCCTTTCTTTATGATATTTTTCTTTCTTGTCTGGATTATGAACTTATCTCCACTAACTTTGACTTTTCTAGTACATAACTCTAAACTTTATTTGATTTGTCAAAACAATATGCAATGAAGTTAAGCTACAAGCAATCATTAAAGAAATGCCAAACCATTGCCACGTTTTAATACCTATGTTCACTACAGATAGGAAACAAGACTAGAAAATCTTTCTTCTATGTGGTTAATGGACGTTTGAGCACATTTTTGCTGATATTTAATACACTGTATGACTTGGCAATTGCCTGGGAATAATATATCTACCAAAGAAGAAAGAACATCCAGTCTGCAGAAAGTACACCTAGGTAAGCTTGGTAAAATCTTTGCACTTTATGCAGACTAGTTGGCTTTAAGTTGGTAGGCTAACTGAGGACAAATGTCTGTTTTCTTTATTCCTTATCATATTAATGTTTCTGAAAGGCGAGTATGCAGCATATCAGGGTCCAGTAAAGTTCATAATTCCTATATGGGTTTTCTTTCCATTACTACGACCACTTTTCACATTCATAGGTTTCCCATTCTCTTTGCAAGGTGGTTAGAAGTGAACTGATGGTTTCTTGTTGTGTGGATCTATCTATGCTCCTGGAAGTGGCATTATGTAGGCCCAATTTGACCCACCTTTTTAGATGTTGACAGAAGACAGTCAAAGACTCCAGATTAGGCTTGATTGTGGCAAGCCAGGGTGGTTCTTTTAAAAGGGCAACGACATGAAGGTTCATGATTTCTTCATAGTTAATAGATATTCTCAAAGCAGGTGAACCCTGCATTTCTTTATAATATTTGCTATATTTTATTTTTGAAGCCAATACTTTCCAACTGTTTCATCTGAGACCCTGTAGGCAAAGAGCAGCCAATCAAATTCAAACATTCTAAAGATTCCAGCATCAGTGTACTTGATGGCTCAAGTTCTACTGTTATACAGCAGTTCTGAAGATGCCTACAAATAGAGGGTGAGTATTATAGCATGGAGAAATTGAAAAATAGTGTCTAAAACGTACTTTTACAAATATAGAGCCCCCTCCCCCCTGGAGTTAAACCTTTGTGAAGCTAAATAGCAGAGAATGCTCAATAGCAAATCTATTTCTATAGACCAGATACAGGATAATCTGGCAGAGTTAATGTGTTTAAAACTTGAAGATCTTTGTGACTTAATGTAGAGTAATATATTAAATTTCTGACTGGTAGATTTTGGACTTCTGAAATTCACACGACATAATTCCAAATATAAGTAAGTGTTGAAAATCAGCACACAACATAAGTCCTTTTGTCTTTCAACTGTCCAAGAAATAAGTCTATATATCTTGTTCCATTGAGCACAAAATGCAAATTGCTTATTTGAAATGTAAAAAAAAAATGTATTTATATGTTTAAATGTAAAAAACGTAATTGAATTGTTTTCCATATTGTCAAACATGGAAAACAATTCGTTAGCTGTATCTAAGCGATCTCTTTGCCAGTTATGAGGTTTGACTTAAATGGGGGGATGAGTTTCTCAAGGGTTAGCTTAAATGGGGTCGAGTTAAAAGAGGGTTAAATTAAACGGGGGTTGAATTGAATGAGGTTTGAGTTGCATGGGGGTTTAGTTGAACGGGGTTGAGTTGCACCAGAATTGAGTTGACTGAGATTTGGGTAGTATTGGAGTTGAGTTCAATGTGATTGAGTTAAACGGGGTTGAGTTGCACAATGGTAGAGTTAAATGGGTTTTCAGTTAAATAGACTCAGTTGCACGGGATTCAGTTAAACCAAGGTTTAGTTCCATGGGAACCCTAAATAAAATACGGTTAGATGGATTAGACCAAAGAACCGAGCGTTACGGCAAATAATACCTCTTGAATTATCGTAGCCACCATATGTCCTGCCTCAAGACCAGGAAACAAAAAGTCCAAAATATTCATGAGCAGACACTGGTAGTTCCCTGGATTCTGAACTTCTGTCTAAAGTTAGAATCAATCTTTCTGGAATGTCTCAAACCTTACAATTAGTAAAAGAATTAAGGAATGGAGCTGAAAGCTTTTTTCTTGGTCTTTAGCTAGGCTGTAGTATTTTAAAGGTTTCATTGATCTACTACAAAATGTTTCCAATTTCCTAAAAACCCAGCACCCTGGATACCAGGAAGGAGTGGGAGCTTAAAAATTCCTTTTCATAACCGACTTTAAGCATTCAATCCATTCTGGAAAGTTTTATTCACCTAGTCTAAAAACCTACTAATACAGCAAAATGGTATTGATATAAAATTTTTAAAAATTTTTGCTATAAAAAGCAACTCCTACTTTCCAATAATCAAAAATTACAATACTTTTTTATTCTGATACTCCTTTTTGATTCCTCTCATAGTTGAATAGCCTTAGACCAGTCAACAAGGTAGATAATCATATCTTAAACACAATAATCCCTCGTATGCAGTTGTCCTTAATCTCCCAAAAACGCTCGATAATCTGGATGCTCGCAGGCATTTTGTCAATAGTGTTTACCGGAACTCTGATGAGATAAATGAACTTCGTAAAACCAAGCATGACAGGGAGCTGATAGTAAGATAAAAATCGTCCGCAAGAACCATCGTTGAGAACGTGAAATCAAATGCCCCCGACGTACCTGCAAAACTTAAAGAGCGACCCTTGATTGCAGTTCTCAAGCGTGTCCCATCTAGTATGACAGAGCAGGATATCAAGAGGCTTGTTCCTACTGCCACTAAAGTGGCTGAAATCGGCAGTTATGAACGCACAAAAGTCTTCAAGATTTACTTTGATAGTAAAAATGATCTAGATCACTTTCTTAGCAACTCAATCAGAGTTGGGTATGAAAAGCTGCTTGCTAAAGTTTAAATTTGTGCCCAAACGCTGCTACTTCTGTCACTGTTTTGGACATATCACAGCTGATTGTTCTCAATCTCCCCGTTGCGGACGCCGTGGTTCACAAGACCATACCTCAAGTAAGGATCTTCCTTGCAAAAGCGATATGTTCTGTATATTGTGCAACAAGAAAGGCCACACTTGTTATAGCGTAAGATGTCCAGCCAATAACTCACCATTAAAATGAACGCTACACCCAGCAATGTCTTGTATAGTGTTGCATCATGGAGTCTGAATGGTAATTTTCTGAATATTCTGAATTCTTATAAGAACTAATGCCTGATTATGATCTGGTTTTTGTTCAAGAAGATTTTGCAACTTCTCTTAGTCTGAACTTATTAGATATATCCCAAAGTCATACAGTGTTCTCTGTCCCTGTACGCCGACCACAAACTCACGGTCGCCCTTCTGGTGGGTTGGCCACTTTTGTGAAATCTTCCCTCCCGTGCTCTAGTTTTGACTCTGGAAGTGATTTTCTTGCAGTGAGGATTAACAATATTGTTTTAATTAATATTTATCTTCCAACGGATTATCAACACGAGAAATCGGAGAGGCTGTTTGCAATTAGTGTGGCTCGGCTAGCTAAATGTCTCGAAACTGTGAAAGAACTGAGACTTTCTTGTGCAATAGCGGGTGATTTCAACTGTGACTTGACAAAGAAAAATGAAACTGCATCTAGTCGTGTGACTCTACTTTATGGTTTGCTTGACAGTGAATATATACTCGCATCAAAAAATAAGGACTTTTCTTATATCCACAACAGCGGAACTACATCTAATATCAACCATGTTGTTCATACTCCGTCGGTCTCTGTTTCTGAAGTAACCGTGTCGGACTCTTGTTTTATGCCAAATAATTTTCCGCTTTCTTTTGTATTTAATGTGAATGTTAGCCCTGCAAGTTTGTGTCCTAATCCGGGGGCGAAACGGTTTATTTTGTTTTTGATTGGGAGCGTGATTCTAGGGACTGTTTCCTGAGTGTTAGTGATAGCATATTAGATAAACTAGAGTCCTGTTTGATTTGCTTATGAATAGTTGTAAAATGTATCTACTTGAGTCTCGACTTCGACTCAACACGTATTGCACTGAGCTAACTCATGCATTGCGTTGTAGCTGAAAAGTCAGCTGTACCAGCTAGAAAATTAAAGACTATACAGAAATTCCTGGCTGGTCCTCTAATATCAGTTTACGGAATACTTGTAATTCTGCTAAGTTGTGGCTTTCTATCTGGCAGGAAGCTGGTTCACCGCGTGATGGTTGGCTGAATAAAATTCGGATTCTTACGAAACGGATTCTTGCAAAAAAGCTTTCTTTGCATCGTGGTTCTTTAATTGCGGCAAATTCTGAAGCGGTTCGTTCGAATCCGAAAAAGCTTTGGTCAGCATTATCTAAGGATTCCCGCAAAGATCCACCTTTGCAAATTCCTCACTATCATGGATTGAACATCACCAAAATGAATTCTTGCCACCAGACCCACCGCTTCTGGATGGTTTTAAAACTCGTCTTGATGATTTTTTTCACGTGCAAGAAGTCCCGGTGCTACTATTAAGAAGGTTATGATATATTTGGCTGTTAAAAAGCTGAAGAAATAGAAATCGCGAGGGTTTGATCAGATTTCGGCTCAGCATTTATTTTTGTGCAGCGATTTATTTTTTAGCACCTTGTTCTACTTTTTCAAATGGTTTTTAACCCAGGAATGGTACCGGATTTTTTTGTATAGGTTCCCTGATGCCGATTTTGAAAAAGGGTGAAGTATCGTCAGAGTGCTCTTCATACCGGCCGATTACCGTTACAACTACTTTTTGCAAGCTTTTTGAGCTGTTGATTATAGATGAGTTACAATCAAAGTGCACTGTCCAGGACCACCAGTTTTACAAACTGGCTTTGGATGCGGACATGCGCTTAGTGCTCTTATTTCGGATCTAACTGATGCAGAAAACCATGGTGAAATCCTAGCACTAGCATCCCATGACGTCAGACTTGCTTTTGATTCGTTGATACATGAAGGTATAATACTTGATATGGGTCTTAGAGGTGGTGATCCTGGTTTTTTGGCGCCACTGTATGATATGTATGTTCATTTAAAAGCTGAGCTTTTGCTTCCTACGGCCATCGACGCAGGACAGATCCCATTAATTGACTGTGCCATTGAGTTGTCACCACGTGGCAACCCTATGTTGCCAGTAAAAAAAGGAGTAAGACAGGGTGCTATTGATTCACTGACTGCATTTAACAATAGCATTGTTAAACCTCAGTCTAGTGCCCTGACTACATGTATTCTTCTTGGGATCGACGTCTCCCTGATTGGTTACGCAGACGGCATCTTGAATATAAGTCGTTTTCTGTGTGACCTGGAAGAAAATTTTCTGCAACTCCAGTGCGCGTATAATAAAATAGGCCTCCAGTTTAACACTGACAAATCTACTGTGTTGTTGTTTAATTCAAAAGAAAGTGAGCACGCGCCAGTTCGATTGGGTAATGCTAAAGTTGAGCTAGTTAATTCTATCAAGGGCGGATCCAGGATTTTTTTTTCGGGGGGGGGGGTTACTAATTTTTACTCAGTTTTCGATTAATTTTACTGAATTTTACCTAGGTTTTACTAATTTTCGACTTATTTTCGACTCGGTCAAAAATTTCGGGGGGGGGGGGGGGTTAAACCGGGTAACCCCCCTCCCCTGGATACGGCCTTGAATTCTATTGTGTGTCTAGGTCTCCTGTTTGGGTGTTCAATTGCGGAAACCTGTCGGCTTCTTATGGCTCACTTCCACAAACGCGTCATACACCTACAGCTATTTTGTTGCAAATAAGCGGAAATTTGATTGCCAAATTCTCTCACGACTTTGTAACGCTATTATGCTCCCTCATTTGCTGTACTTGAGCCCGTGCTGGCGAAATTTTACTATGAGTGATAGGCGTAATCTTTGAGCTACATATTATAGGTTTGCAAAGATTTTGCTCCCATGAATGAGCAATCAGTACATGTCTAGGAGATTCAATATAATTGACCCAGAGGATGCTATAGGAGCGCAAATCCGGCATTTTAATTTGTGTATTTGCGGTCACCCGTGGGCTGAATTGGTACAACAGTAATGGACTGTCAAGTTTTGTCTTGTTGACTTTGTATGGCTTTTTATATTTTGTGTTATTTATTTTGAAGTGGTGTTTCTTTTGTTTTCTTGTTGTTTGCTCTATCTGCCCTTGTTTTTGATGGGTTAATAAACTATATATAATAGCATTTTAGACATTATTACAACTGCTTTTTTAATGACTTTTAGTCTTTTTACAATAGCATTCGTAAATGATGCAATGTGCACTTATTTGTAGCTTTTTCACTTATCCAGCTGAGAGCTTTTTTGAAGGATTACTGGAAAAAATATTTAGATTTAGGCAAAAAATAGTATTTGTGCATTAGAACTACAACTATTATTTATTAGTCTTGAATATTATATAAGCCAGACTCCTGCAAAGTTATCACTGGTGTGCTACCACTCATCAGAAAACTTCTTAGATGTAAAGCTTGGTGACACTGTCCTAATTACTGCTTACCTGCCAGATGACAAAAATTTGGTTATGGTTGTTCTCAGGCCTATGACAAGTTACAAGGTTTAATTAGTAGAATTGAATGTCTTGGCTACTTGCCAGTGATCTAAATAGCAACATTCACACATCCTATAATGGGGCTGAGACCCTGCTAAATGTTCTACCAGTTATAAATAAGTTTATTAACAGAGATTGCAGTTTCTCTTGTACAGTGGCATAATTCTGTCAGAATCCTGGCGGAGGAGAGGGGGTAAAGTTGGAGTCAATTTTCCCAAATCAAGTGAAAATGGCAGTAAAAACTGAAAAATGAGTCATTTGGTACTATAAAAGCACTATAAATATACTTTATAGTAACAAAAAGGTAATTATATACTAAAGACAACTAACTCATTTCTGTTGATGCTTGAATTATTCAGGCTTATCTTAGTTTTGACAAGATGTTTGAACAAACTAAATTTCAGTGGGGGGGGGGGGGCAAACCGAGGTCTGGGAAGAGCAGTTGCCCCCCTGTCCTATATCAAATTATGCCCCTGCTCTTGTATCCGAGTTAGTGGTGCAGTAGACTTATACCCCCATGTGTTTTTCCATTTGTTGATTTTGTCTGTGTTGATTCAATTTAAAGGTACATGGGTTGAAACAAGGGTAAAAATTGAGGAGTTCACATAAATGATCTACAAATAAAGTGAAAATATCACTTGATACGTTTTTTTTTATGTTCTTGCAAAATCAATCAATATTTTTACTGTCCAAAAAACACACAAAGGTTCAATATGGAGTAGATGAGAAGACAAAAAAAGAAAAAAAGAAGAACACATTCACAAAGAAAACCATACTACTAAGAATAGAGTCAGATATTTCTACTAAGACATAGCAGAATGGAGGCTGTTTGTCCTATCAAGCCTAGAAAAATAGCAACCCCAACGCTGCTCAGCCATGGTTAGTAGCTCAGTCAACCCATAGGCTGACACTAGTCTTTTGTTTCTAACCCATAGGGATATACACAAAAGAAATTTTGCAAAACAAAAATACATGGATCTAATAGTCTTTTTATCATTAGCCATAAACATATTCCACAAAAGCATCACAAAAGTACTGTAGACACGGGCGAGAATAAACCTGCTGTAGCAAGCTTTACAGCAAACTAGCACACCAAACGCTTTTCTAAGCTACTCACTTAGATGAGAGATAAGGAGAGCCCTTTTCATTTTTACACTATCCCCTATCAGGAGACCGAGATACTTAATACAAGCAGATAACTGAACACTCGATTTCCTAACTGTACGCATCCAACATCACCAAGAGATTTGCTAAAAGCGAGGACCTTGTTCTTTGAAGCATTAAAATTGAGACCAATTTTGGCATATTCCCTACTAAGTACAGAAAAATTCTCCTCAACAGACAATACAGTTCTACTTAAATTCAGGATGTCATCAGCATGATTGAGTATGGAAAGGTCCAAACCTTAAAAACAAAACTAATTCTAGCCTTTTTCTGGGATGCAAACACACTATTATTATACAATAGTGGCAAAATTCCCCACCCTGGCAGATTCCTTTCCAAACTTGAATTATGGCTTTACACATTACATAACCATGACAAGTAGGTACTTCACAACAACACATAATCTTGCATGTAAATTTTTAAATACCCGCACAACTGAATGATTGAGACTTTGCTGCTGCACACTATACAGCAAATGGGAATGAACATTAGAATCAAAAGAATAAGAGACATCATGAGCCCCAGCATGCCACTATTCTCTACATCCATCAGAATGTTGGCAAGTATATAATGCATGTGTTCCCAACTATAGCCTTCCTTAAATCCAAACTGGTTGTATGGAGTTGAACAAGCCTTATTTACAATCTTAATCACTAGTAACTCCAGCAATTTACATAGAACAGAAGAAACTGTTATAGGCCTAAAGGAACAACATTGCCAACTATCTTTATCTTTTTCAGAACAGGAGTCAATGTACCAACACATGATAGTACAATAAATATCAGAGGCCATAACTACATAACTAATATCTGATTCAGTATCAACTAGACTATCCACTAGCAGTAACTCATAGCAGGTTTTTAACACTGGATCAGGTGGAGAAAATTTGCTAGTGAAATAGTTGATCCAGTCACTCTCACTTGGAAGTTCTGAAGCAACACCTTTTGACTTTTTTTCTCCCCAATGAATCTCCTGATTTCATTTGGGTTAGTTGCAAGATGCTCACTTCTGCAATCAATAATCTCAGCTTTGTGATCGGCAAGACACTTAGCAAAATGACATTTGGTATATAAACATATGTCATTAATGGCACCAGATTTGAGGTGGTCTCAATCATTCCATATTTGGTGACAAAACTTTGAAGATTTGCAACTTTGCTAAAAAGCCAAATTTATTGACCAGCAAGGTTTTTCTGAACCTGGAAAAACTGTACATACAGGAACAGCACAATGCTCAGCACAGCACATTTGCATGTGTGATTTCACTACAGTAAATGCCAATTAGAATTTTTTTCCCAACTTGGTAAGTTCTGAGGATTGAAGCAGCAGTTGGAAAGGGATCTTAATTTTGTCAAGTGTGGCATCAAGCTCTGCTTTATATACAAAAGTATTTATTTTCTTCCAGTCACATTTGAATTCCCACTTCTGTTTCTTTTCATCTTTTTTAAAGAGAACACTATCAATAACAAAAGAGTTGGAGATTGGTAAATGATCCAATACCAATATGCTAAAGTCAACATGGCTTGAGCCATTTGCAGTCACACTATTTGAGCAGAGCATAAAATCAAGTGGACTTGTCATTCCAGAGTTATGGATATATGTATAAAAATGGTCATTTGGGACAACATACAGATTGGACAGAGCAGACAGAAGTATTTGAGATATTGAGTGATCTGGCACTGAGAGGTTGCAGTTCATGTCAATGGCAAGGATAACACAATGAGATGCATAAGCACAATGCTGCAAACATTTAGAAAGCTTTTTTGTTGCATGGGAGAACTTTTTGTCAGAAGCTCAGTTCTTGTTATCAGTTGGTAAGTAGCAGCAATATGCTATCAGATTTGCAACTTTCATACCAAGGAGACACTTATTCTTGACAAATACTGATGCCACAAAATGAGAACTGACTAGTATTGCTAGTCTGCCAGAAGGTCTTCCTCTGCCCAAATTCTTAGCTGGCACCATGAAAAGGCAAGTTTTGTTATTCACTTTTAAGAGGGAAAGTGAGTTGGCTGAAAGGAAATGTTCTTGTAGACACAAAATGTCATTGCAAGACATCAAGCTTTCAATCAGTGGGAGTTTATTGACTACACTACAATTCAGAATCCACAAAGATATGTTTAGCTCAGATTTGGTCATGGCTTTATCATGAGCTTTCTGGCTACAGGGCATTTAAAACTGTAGCAGGGATGGTCTGTCTGCTTACAGAAAGCACACTTCAGTGCAGCATTTCAGGGTAAATCTTTATTATTCACATAGAATAGAATTTTATTTTTAAAACTTCTTTCACAGCATGTTTTGCCGAATTTGAATTTTTTGTCCAAAAAAAAAAACACTATATATATATTTCAAAGGCACTATACATATATATATATATATATATATATATATATATATATATATATATATATATATATATATATATATATATATATATATATATATATATATATATATATATATATATATATATATATATATATATATATATATATATATATATATATATATATATATATATCACACAGATAGAGAACATATAAAAACAAGATAGAGAACAATAAAATTAATGAAAATACATAAAAAAAATATGATGAGTCAAAAACTTAGTTAAAAAGTCAAAAAGAAAAAAAAATTGATAACAATAAAATTAAAGACTAATTCTCCTGGCTATTGTACAACTCAACAAAACTCTTCCAATACCTTTCATGTTTAGTGTGGATGGGAATCAGTTTGGGGACTTTTTGGGATTTTATTTGGAATGGTCTGTTGTGGGCAGGAAAGTAGGGTTCAGGATGATGGAACATAATTGAGGAACAGACAGGGTCTTGGTACTGAAACAAAGGCATAGGAGGTTCCTTCTCTTGGCCAACGTGGTGAGCTTGAACTTACCTAGAAGATAATGATATGGAACCTTCCCTTAACCATTTATTATTCTAAGTACTCGTTTTTGGACATTTTCAACCTTATAAATATGCTCTGAAGAAAGACCAAAATGCCACACTGGACAAGCAAACTCCAGTATTGGCTGAACAAAAGAACAATAAAGTTGGAGAAGATCCTTAGGGGGGGCAAGAAAATTTAAACAAAAGTTTTAGAAGGGAAACCAAAGGGGAAGCTTGTTTTAGGATATTTCAAACATGGGCATCCCACTTTAAGTCAGCAGTTATTGTCACCCCAAGTAGTTTAACGCATCTGACAGAGATTTTGGGAGGAATGGGGTTTGTGAAAGAAGGGGGTGACTTAAAAAATTAACTGTCATAACTGACGATTTATTAGCATTAACTATCATCTTCGACAAAGAAGCCTGTGACATCGTCAAGTAATGTCATAATTGAGCTTTTAATATTTTGACAACAAACCTCAAGTGCAGACAGGTCGTCCACATACTTCCATTGCTCTGTATGGTCAGTCATGAGGCTATTAATCATTATAGGAAATATAACTGTACACATCAGAGGTTCATGGGGCACCTCACTATAGATAGGACTGGGATTTGAATAGATCGTCTTATTATTCAGCTCACGAGAATAATTTGTTTAAAAGGTGGCAGCAATTTTTGATGGAAAAAGACTTGCTTTAAATTCCGTGAGCAGTTTTTTTAAAAGGAAATTATGGTCAATTTGGTCGAATGCTTTCTGGAGATCAATTAATAAAAGATTCAACCAAGTATCAGGGTTTTCAAGGTTTTTAAGAATGATGTCAAGAAGACTAAAGGGTAGTATGAAGTAGATATCTCCTTAAGGTTTCCAAATTGTTGCAAGTCAGCAAGTTCAAGAATCTCTGCCTTTAACCAATTAGCTATGAAACCCTCATACATTTTTGAAAAAAACTGGGGTTAAGGTGATTGATCAAACTCCAGTAAAATCTTTCATGCCTCCCTTCTTTAGGATTGGAGTAATATAGCCCAGCTTCCAACATGATGGCTAACATCTGGAATTACTAATATCATTAAAAATACTAACAAGGGGCATTGATAGTTTATCATTGAAAGCTTTTATTAGATCAATTGGGATATCAATGTGACAAATACTAGTTTTTTTCAGTTTCTGTATTTTTTCTATTATTTGCTTCACTGAGATTTCTGGGATTTTATCTTTTGGAGTTTCAGGGATTAGCTGATTTTCCGAGAGAGGAGGGAACGTCTGCACAATGATAGTTAGGTGTTTATTAAGCTCATTTGCTGTCTGTTTAGGCAGTTGATCCAGAAGAAAATCAAGGTTCTTGCACAACTGACCCCCTATTTCTTTCACTTCCTTAAACCATTGCAGAGGTTTGCTCTGTTTAAGTCATTTAATTTATTCTTACCATAACGCAAAGCTGCACGTTGTATTTCCTTCTTAATTTGTTTAGGGAGGGTTAAGGCTTCCTCTTTCTTTCCAAGGAGAAAAAGTTTTAGTTTCAAATGGATTAGTCCTTTTAATTTTTCATTAATGTAAGGTTTATCTGAGGAACATGCCTTCTTGGTAACCTCTGGGAAATAATTTTGGTAATTTGTCATCAATTTTGTTTGAAACAAACTAACCTTTAAATTAAGATTTACACATGACAAAACATCATCCCAACTCTCGGACGTAATCCAAGAACCAAAATCAAAAAGACCTTGACTTGTTATTGGGCAGTACCAAAATTTAGAAATTGAGTAGTTTGTTTTGAAAACTAGCAGTGGTTTCAAAAGTAGCATGAAATGATAGCTACCACCGAGGTGAGGAAGGGTAGTTGGAATATTGTATAAGGTTTTAAGATTGGTGCAAATAACATCCAAACTGGTTCCACCCTTTGTAGTAGGGAAATCAACAATTTGCTTAAGCTTCTGATCATTGCACAGATAATTAAGAGTTAGTTCATTTGTGTCTCTTGCTATAAAGATACCAGCATTTGGATACTTTGTTGTCACAAAGTCAAGACTTGCTTGCAGCCTGTCATGAAAATTATGACAAAAACAAGCATTCTGTCTGGGTGAAATAAAAAGAGTAAATTATTAAATTAGTGTAAGGCCACGGTAGGCATTTGGGCTTAGTAGATATCCAAATGATTTCATTGCAATCACCTAGACCTGGTACATGGATAAGGGTAGGAGATAGGCCATCCTTTGTGAAAATCATTACTCCTCCTCCTTTTTTCCCAAGTGGATGGTCAACTGGGCATAACCTTATAAACTCCTGAAAACCAGTCATTTGTGACACATGATTGTCACTGCATCAGGGACAGCAAATAGCATTTTGACAGTCCTTAGCAGCATAACCATATTCTTGGCACTGAAAACATCTCATCAACAAATAATGATATATGTCTATTTGAAAGCACTCATCACCCAGAGTTATAAGTTTGTTCATTGCTACTTGTAAATTGTCCTTACTTTCAAAGACAAGCTTGTATGAGCAAGTTTGTTGAATTCTTGGTAAATTTCTAGGTGGCATTATAATTTAGCTAGGATGAAAGTGAAAACATCATTTGATGCCTTTTTTATGCTCTTTCATAATTCAATAATTACTTCTGCTGCAAATTGCATCTTGAGCCCTTAAAGGGGCCCCAAAGGTATATTATATGAATTATAAAAGAGCATAAAAAAAAGCATCAAATGATTTTTTCACTTTCATTCTAGCAAAATCATATGGCTCACATCAAATTTACCATGAAGTTCACCCCCTCCCCCCACCCCCTAATGTGGAAATATATACCCTGAATTGTCAACAGCAAAGTTTTGAATTGCAAAATTCAGCACTATTTTTGTCAACAGCATTTGAAAAACTTGAAATGGTAGGATAATAGTTTATATTTGAGTTGCCTAATAAATGAGATTTGAATTGTTATAAATAAGTATTTTTGGAATATATTACTCTTGAACAACTCATTTATAAGCTAGTGATATGTTTTTAACCACTTTTCAATAACTTAACTAGTGTTGATAACTTCTTTGTGTGGTTACAAAAACAAAATACATTTGGGGCCCCTTTAAGGGCTCAAGATGCAATTTGCACCAGAAGCAATTATTGTATTATGAATAAAAAAGGCATGTTTTCACTTTCATCCTAGCTAAATTATAGCACTACCTAGAAATCTACTGAATTCTCTTGGCTTTCATGCAATCCCTAACCTCTGCATTTATTGACTCTCAATTTTGTCACCATTGATTCAATTTACAGGTAAACTGGTTTTAACAAGACAGATTCTAACAGAGGTATGCTATATAGCTCATATCCAAAATAAGAGAAAATGTATCATCTTTATGGGTCTATAAAGGGCTTAGGAAGGTGCCCAATGGATATTCTTTAAAAAATTACATTCTATAGAATGTAAAAATAATATCCAACTACACTTAGTATCAAGATAAAATATCATGCTAGACAGATAATAACATTTCTAAGACTCTTACACCTTTATCTACCTAGCTGAATATTTAACTGTATATGTAATATACAGAATATCTACCTAGTTAGATAATAATGTAGCTAAGTGTTTTTAATATATATCCAACTAGGCAGATAAGAAGATTCTCTAAGCAGCTTGGGGTTAATATCCAACTAGTCAGATAATTCATTTCTCTTAGCCACAGCATGAACATCTAACTGGGTGGATAGTACCAGGTCTTAACACTTCTGATATACATCCAACTAGGCAGATAAGAAGATTCTCTAAGCAGTTTGGGGTTAATATCCAACTAGCCAGATAAGTCATTTCTCTTAGGCACAGCATGAACATCTAACTAGGTGGATAATACCAAGTCTTAACACTCCTGATAGGCTATATATCCAACTAGGAGGATAAGTAAATTCTATTAGGCTATGCAGTTTTTGGATAATATCCAACTAGCCAGATAAATTGTTACTCTTAGACAGAGACAATATCTACCTAGTTGGATAATAATCTTCCCTAGCGATTGTGATATATATATCCAACTAGCCAAATAAAAAGATTCTCTAAGCAGTTTAGGGTAAATATCCAACTAGCCAGATAATTCATTTCTCTTAGGCACAGCATGAACATCTAACTAGGTGGATAATACCAAGTATTAACACTCCTGACATATATCCAACTAGGAGGATAAATAAATTCAATTAGGCTGTGCAAGTTTAGGATAATATCCAACTAGCCAGATAAAATGTTTCTCTTAGGCACTGCAAGAATATCTAACTAGCTGGATATTTCTAAATCTTAGATCTTCTGATAAATCTAGCAAGTTAGATGTTCATGCTATGTCTAAGAGAAAAAATTGTCTGACCAGTTGGATATTATCACTAGTTTGTATGAAGAATTTACTTATCTGTCTAGTTATATATATATCAGAAGCATTAAGTTAAAGTATTATCCACCTAGTTAGAAATATTAAGTTGGCTCTTATGCTTTATTGTATTTGGCTAGAAAGATAAAGCTATTTTTCTTTAAAATTTTAATTATTTTCCTAGTTGGATAATTTCTTATTTGCTTAAAAGGATTTTTCAGATAGCTAACTAGTTGGATAATTTTGGCAATAACTAAGTGTGGTTGGATATTATTTTTACATTCTATAGAATAGAAATTTTTAGATATTATCCATTGGGTATACTCCCAAAGGGCTTCAAATTAAATGGTAAATTTTTACCAAATCATGTTATTGACTTATGAATAAAGTGAAGATACCACTTGATGCCTTTTTTTATGCTCTTCCCAAATATAATAATAATTTTGTTGGAAATGAATTTTACCCCCACCCCTATATATACCAATTCAGGTATTGCACATTAGGGGGGGGGCAAATTTTATCTCTGATGTAAATAGGAGGTAGGTTTAAAATTAACCCCTACCCTTCGAAAGTGCAAATATATACCCTGAATTGGTATTTAGGGGTGGAGGGTAAAATTCATTTCTGACAAAAATGATTATTATATTTGGAAAGAGCAAAAAAGGCATCAAGTGGTATATTCACTTTATTTGTAGGTCAATAATATGATTTGGTAAAAATTTACCAATTAAATTTGCAAGCAAAGTGATTAGCTATTATATTTGGAAATAGAAGTACCTTCAAAATGTTTAAGCCTAGCTACAATTTTCCTGCATATCATGAAGTAAAAATTGTTTTCCTAACATTTTTCTTTCTCAACAGCCCCAATTCCAGGCTTTTATCTCTTTCCTTTTATGCGTAGTTGTTCTAAGAGCTTATTTAAATATCAGGCCTAGCCTCCTCCTAAAGGCTGTTGGTGAACAGTCCACCTACTCTTTAATAACCACGTTCGATTTGTTTTACAGAAGAAAATCCAAAAGCTTATTCCAATTCTTGATGCCATACAGACCAACATCCATTAGTTCTATTATTCTCTATATACTACCTGTATTATGGTTTCTTAGCCCGCCAAACTATCACGTTTTGTCGGTTTAAAAAGGCTGCTGTGAATTTTAACTGATGTGTTCAATATTTAAATAGATAAAGTGTGAGCCCCGCATAGTCTGATGAAATGAGACAGGAAGATGTCACAGCACCCGGGCTGCAAGCACCTGGTGACTTATTACTATTTCTAGCAATTGTTTTTTTCCTAGTAATCTCATTTTGGCTAGTAATTTAAATGAAATCCAGTAATTTTTGCTTTATTCTCGAATCACAAGAATGCCCCAAAATTTCAGTGTGAAAAGGCCATAAACGCTTGCTTCACAGCAAAATTAGTGTTGGAAATCTAACCTAGCCCGCCAAACTATCACGTTTTGTCGGTTTAAAAAGGCTGCTGTGAACTTTAACTGTCGTGTTCAATATTTAAATAGATAAAGTATGAGCCCCACATAGTCTGATGGAATGAGACAGGAAGATGTCACAGCACCCGGGCTGCAAGCACCTGGTGACTTATTCAATTGTTTTTTTTCCCAGTAATCTCATTTTGGCTAGTGATTTAAATGAAATCCAGTTATTTTTGCTTTATTCTCGAATCCCAAGAATGCCCCAAAATTTCGGTGTGAGAAGGTCATAAACGCTTGCTTCACTGCAAAATTAGTGTTGGAAATCTAAATTTGAGGAGACAGTCTGCAAGCAACAAAGCATATACTGTCTTAGAATGCATAATGTGCTTTTAGTTCCTTATACGTTACTTTTTCTTTCAATACCTACTATGTCTGTTTTCTTACTAATGGATCCCAGCTCTTTGAATAATCCGCGCAACAAGATTGTTTAACTAAGCCAAAGAAAATATATAGGGTACTGTGTAATATTATCCATTTCTGGTCGAACCGTGTTCACTTGATATTTCAGGTCAAAGCAATCTTATTCTTTACAACATATCAAGAGGTTTCATATACGAGGAGGGGGCACCCTTCTTGCAATATTTTCGGTTAGTCGGTAAAATCATAACGCCAAGCACTTGGTTTTACTGGACATTATTTAAATTCAACCAATGAAAGATTACAATTAATTTGATTACTAGGTGAATTAAAGAAAATGAAAATAGCGATATGACTATCGCTGAAACAAGGACCAGCCAAAATCTTTTCCTCCTCAGGTAAATGCAGCGATTGTACCAACACAATTTATAAATTAGTTAAAACGTGAATTTGATAAATAAAAATATAGTATGTTTGAAAATAGCTAATAATACTAATGACGGATTTTTCCTTAAGGTAAAAACCACAAGAAGCAATTATTTTCCAGGTTTTAAGATGTGGAAAGAAATATGGATTATATTAATTATTGATCAAATAAAAGCTTTCGATGAAAATGACCAGCAATTGATAAGGTCTATTGTCCCTCACTTCCAATCCCTCTGGCTAGTGCTGAACCTGCATGAAGCTAGCAAGTCACCAACGCAGAGCCCACTGGTGTGATTTTTTTCTTTACCTTCGTTTGTCCCCAGACTGATAACAATGCTAATTTTTCATCCATAGTAGCATCACCGTCATCATTAAGCACCTGTTCGTTTCTGCTCTATGTAGAATGTCCCCTATTTTCCAGAAAAACTGCCTTGAACTTTTTCTAAAGACATATGAAATCAAAAATCAACCTTTTATAACGCTTACAGAAGGCAGACAAGTTCTAAATTTGATGATTTTTGGGCTCATTTCGTGATTTTGTTCAAGATTTTAGTGATTTTATTTTTGACTTGGTGAAAAAAGGGCATAAGACTAGCATCCAAAGAAGTTGCAGCTTCATTGGAGGCAGTGAAGAGCAAAGTTCTTAATAGTTTTGGGTGATTTCTCAATGAATTTTCAAAATAAAGGTCAATTTCTCCAGCAACGGGAGCATTCTGAAGATTCTCAGTTAAAAGAATAACTATAAGGCAATTCAAAGAAGATGCAGCCCACGATTTTACTGCCCCTAGTAAAATTACAAAGGAAAAAAAATGTGTCCCTCTAATAAGATAAGCAAATTTGTAGGTTTTCTGTACTATAAAAAAAAGGAATGCTTCTATGTTTACCCGGGACAGTTTGTTTTGCAGATCAGTTGCCGATTGGTCTGTCTATGAAAAAAAACTCTATCTTTAGAAGCACTAATGGCTGTAAAACGTTTGAAACTGTGTTGGCAATCTGTAAAGTAAAGAATATATACAGAAAACGGTTTTCCATCCCTTAAATTATTGAACGTAGCTTTTATCTCCATAGTTTTCTCTTTTTTGCAACTACAATTGTTATATGAGTTATATGAGTCAGTTCACTAATTTCAGTGACCGGTGTTTGAGGCCTAGTAAATGAAAGCTATCCAGCGATCTCACAGGTCGTGTCATGAAACAATCAAATGGCAATAAAACATCCACTGAGCTCGCTGGTGTCCCACATTAATACCCAGGGCCTTCAGTGGTTGGGCCAGTGAAGTAAAAATGGGCTCTTGGTGTCACTTACATCCAGCCGAGAACTACTTAGAACTAAGCGCGCTAATTTTTGTTTAGCCATATTTCATTTCCCACGATTACTCCGCCTTTTTTTTACTTTCTGTAAACGCAAAGAGATAGGCAAACAGCACCTAAACGGCTAGACCGTTTTGTCAGAAACCGCACTGGAAGAGCAATTAAACCTTGGTGACGAACCTTTTGCAATACCGTCGAAATTCAACTTCAAGTTAATTGGCAACTTCTACAGAGAACTGAGAATTTTTCAGAAATTATTTTTTTATTTTTTCAAATAGTATCACAAAATCATAAGCAAAACATCAGTTTTCAAGCATTTTAATAAATAAATGCACACAATAGAACTAAGTAATAAGGAAAACAAGACGCATACTGAAGACGGCCGTTTTTGTTATTTGTTGTTTGTTAAAACATTAAAAAAAGAAACGTCTGGTAAGTATTTTCAATCAAAATGAATAAAAATCGATCTAAGTAGAGAAGCAACCGAAAGAATTGACTAAAGCTACTCGTAAAATAAGATAACTTCTTTTGCATAGTGAACAACAGAGAAATCTTTTTTCTTTTTTGTTGAAAATCTCCTGCAACATTTGGTACTAAAGCCACAATTCTGACCAGACGTTCCATGTGAGTGAATCATTTCCATCGCTTTCCCTCTACATATATTGTTTAGAATAGATAATGTCGGCTACGGTCTTGGTTAGAAATCCATCTCGGATCATAGTTTTGAGGCTGTTAAGGTTAGGAAACTTCTGCTCTGTACTTGCACTTGAGTGTGGCAGCGCATGTAAATGCAACCTATAATCGCGTAGCTCTATAAAACTCCCACCACTTTACTTTCTTACTGAAGACCAGAAGACTACGGGGTCCTTAAAAAAAATTCTACCCCAGAGTAAGAAGTGCCTCTTGTTTTAATTAAGGTTTAAAAACGACTGGTGGTCAATTTAATCAGAAGACTACGGGGTTTTTCAAAAAATCCTTCCGCAGAGCTCTTATTTTCTTTAAGGTGTATAAGCCACAGGTGGTCAATTTTAATTCTAGTCTTATCCCTATCTGCTTTGGACTCGGCAATGGGGTGGACGTTGCACGTGTTTGCCTAGGGAAAGCCATGACTGCAAACAGAAATGTAGGGTATCCTCAAATATTGGCACTCTGAGGGTGTCGTAGCCAAGTAAAGGTCACAGAATTCCACTCAGTCTTGATAAATATAAAATGATTAAAGCTTGTAATCACCTAGCAACCAGGTGGACTTTACTAGCACTAGCACTTAGTTTGTAGCTTTCTGGTATTCATGCGTTAAAGCTCAGAAAAAAAACTTTACAAACCTTTTTTTTTTCTCTTTTGTGGATTCTTAATCTCTTCGACGCTTATGCACAGGATAAAATTGAATCAAGTTCACTCCACTATCTAAAGAGTCGTTCTATAACTGCTGTTGTTGTTTCCAGCCTTTATCTTTACTTGCTAGCTGAATATAGATTATTCGTATGTTCAGTTTCTTCTCACACCCTACTAAACTTGCATACCGTCACCGGAGAAAAAGTACGCAACTGAAGCCAGAGTAGGAGTAATAAAATACAGAAAGGTCGTTGTTGGAAAATTGTTTATTTTATTTCATATGCTAGAATCATTCTTCAAGTGAATAAAGAAAGCTTCGCACTTTTGCGTGAATTTTCCTTGGAAATTGGAATTTTCAAAAAAGTGTAATTTTCCGTGTCTTACGTACAACAGTAGGACAGTGACCAAAGAAGTGAAAAAAAAAACACAAAATTCCGATAATGGAAACCCTGGTCACAGCAGTCATCTTGTCACGTGGGAACCTTATATTAAGCTTTTCTAAGAGACAAATTACCAGCTATTCAACAACTGAGACTTGTTGAAGCCTTTGTAGATCTACGGAACATCTATTGAATCAACTCCTTTCATTTTTAACTATTTTATATGTTTTGCCAAAAAAAGTCAAACATCGAAGGAGAGTCCTTAAATAAAAGAAGCAGGGCTTTGAGCGTCTGTCTGGTCTCATATTTGGGGAGCAGAATGGCCAATAGCAAGAGGTACTGGTGAACAATCAGTCTGCTGACCTTACTACATAAAGTACTTTGAAGGTAATGAAAGAGACGTTTAAACGATTAGTGAAATCAAAGAGCTGTGATTCATTGTTTTTTACTTTTTGAAGTAGACGTAGTTGTTCCAGTTCTAAAGTAGACAACTTATTTACAGTTCTATTTCTCAAGCTAACAAAGATGACATATATATGATTTTACCACAGAAACCAAATTAATAAGAAGCTTTCATGAAGTTTCCAAAGTAATTCGTTTTATACTTTTGAAATGAATTAGTCATATTATCCAAAATCAATGGACGCAGGGAGAACTAAAGCTAGTACTACTACTGTCTAATTATCATCGATGACAAGCATTTAAAGATGTAGAATCCAGATGAGTACTAGGCTTAGTGCCTTTTAGTTCTGCCTTTTTTGTGGTTCTGGACGAAAAGTCTCCTGTGGCTCGCCAAATTGAACTTCGCATGCAAACTGCATATCAAAGTGAAGGCCTAAGATAGCTCTACCTGACAATTTCTACATACCGACTTATTTTTGCACAAAAATGAGTTTTTTTTATGGAGTTGTACCATAGGGACCTGGCACAGGTCCCTTTTTCTGTGAAAAAAGAAGATAGATGGTGCTAACTTCTGATCTGCTTGAGATGTTAAAATTTGATTTTAATCAATGAAGAGAACGCTTAAAATTAACGTGGAATGCTATTACTTTACTAATCTATGTCTAAATCCTTTGCCAAGACATTAGGGGTTCTTATGGAGTTTTACAATAGGGCCCTGGCATTGGTCCCTTTCCTTCTGTGAAAAAAAGGAGACACGTGCCACTAACTTCCGATCTGCTTATGCTAAAGCTTGTTTATCATGATAAGATGATTCTTCACTTTGCGGTAATGATAACGATGAAAAATGCCTAAAAATTACATTTTTTGATGCAACACCTGGAGTGGGAGGGCTGGGAAGCTTAACCAGGGTATCATTATGATATCCATGGTCAAAAACCCTTAACTCGAGGTTTAAAATTTCCCCTCTTATGATCCCCCTTCCAGTTCCCTTAGTAAGCAAAAACTGAAAAAACAAGTCTTGAAAATAATGCTCAATGAACAAAACATAATTTACGTATTTCCATGGAAATAATGGGATTTCTTATGTGCATTTTCTTAAAGATACCTGTGACAACATACCCCTCGGATTTTTCAGATATATTGAAAGGCTGCACATATCTTGTGGAAAAGTTTAAGAGAAGAGGTAAAACTTATTTTTAATACCCTATTTTGCAAAGAGTTGTTTTGACTTTAGTTGTTTCATAGCCTAACTTAGAGATACTTCTTTAAGGCATTTTTTGTATATTAAAAAAAAAAATTAAAACGAACAATCTAAGCGAAACAAAGTTTATGCTACGAAATTAAAGATTGAAATTGAAGCTTAAAACAAGCAAAAACTAATGCTTTACATTTCCCGCAAGATATATCTACAAAGCTCGTTCAAAATAAACTGACTTGTGATTTTTGCCAACATGTCTAGAATTCTAAAACCAGTGCCTTAATAAAAACTGTCCCCTACAACAAACCCTGTAATTTTCAACTTCATACTCCTAGCCGTTCCTGAGATATTGCTGATGCGCCCTTTTGACAACCTACATGCTCGCAGTGTTTTTTCATTCAATTCAACTTCCTCCGTCAATATTTCCTGAAATTTTCACTCATACTCTTAGCCTTAATTGTAGTTGTAGTCACTACTATAGTAGTAGTAGTATTAGTAGGAGTATTACTAGTAGTAGTTGAAATAAGACTAGTAGTAGTACTAGTAATATCATCAGTAGCACTAGTAGCAGTAGTACTAGTAGCAGTAGTAGTATCCACATATTGCCTTTTCGCCAGTTGAACATCCCCTCATCGCGCCCTGGAGGTTTCAACTTAATACTATAAGCCGCTGTTATGATACTGTCAATATGCCCATTTGATATCCTGTATGCCCCTCACAGTGTAAGCATTCCCTGAAAGTTCAAACTGAATACCCAGCCATTCCTAATAAACACAATTTTTACAACCTCCATGCTCATGCTTGGTTTTGATTTAGTTCAACTTTCACCCTAGCATTCTTTTAAATTTTCACCTTCATCCCCTTAGGCTTAGTGGTACTAGTATCAGGTAGCAGTAGTCGTAGTAGTAGTAGAAGCAACAGTAGTAGTAGTAGTAGTAGTAGCAGTAGTAGTAGTAGCAATAATAGTAGTAGTGTTGTATTAGTAGTAGTAATAACAGTAGTAGCAGTAGTATTAATAAAAGTAGTAGTATGTACAAATTACCTTTTGGTCCGTTGAACAACCCCCTTTTGATGACCTGGAAGTTTCAGCTTGATACGGTAAGCTGCTCAAGCTTAAGCTGTTGTTAAGATATGCAGATATACCCTTATGAAAATGTGTATGCACATAATGTACTTTGATTTAGTTCAACTTCCACCTCAATATTTTCTTTAATTTTTACCTTCATACCCTTAGCCTTAGTAGTACTAGTATCAGCGTAGTACTAGTAGCAGTAGCAGTAGTATTAGTAGCAGTGGTAGTAGTAACAGCAGTAGCAGTAGTAGCAGTAGTGGGGTATTAATAGTGGTAGTAACAGTAGTATTAATAGCAGTAATAGTATACACATAGGCTATTAGGCTACATTTTGGTCAGTTGAACATCTCCTTATGATGCCGTGGAAGTTTCAGCTTGATACGGTAAAATATTCCTAGGATATTGCTAATATACGCTTTTGACAATCTGTATGCACATAGTATTTTTTTATCTTGTTAAACTTTCCCCTCAATATTTCCTCAAATTATCACTTCAATATTCTCAGCCTTAGCAGCAGTCGCTGCAAAAGCAGTGCTTGTAGCAGCAGTAGTGGTGGTAGCAGCAGTGGTGGTAGCAGTAGCAGTAGAAGTAGTAGTAGTAGCGTACAAATATTGCCTTTTTGGTCAATAGATCATCCCCTTCATCATTCCCTGAAAGTTTCAACTTAATACCCTTAGTCATTTCTAATTAAGCCCCTTTGACAACCTGTGTGCACTTAGAATGTTTTGATTTAGTTCAATACTTCCCTTAAAATCCTCTGAAAGCTTCAGCTGAATCCCCTTGGTCTTTTTGGACACTAAAGGTCAAGCATGGCTTCTTTTCCAAGAACTAATAGCATATGTAAACAATAAACGAATGGTATTACTTACAGCCCTTGCCCCGAAGGCTGGGGGGGACTGAGGTCCCCAGACACATAGTTATTGGACTATTCAATTATTTTGAACAAATTGGCTATCTAAAATTTGATTGGATATGTTTGGCGAAATAAAGGGCCTAAGAGGGGGACTGCTTGCCCTCGATCACTTTTGATTCTTAAAAAGGGCACTAGAACTTTCAATTTCCAGTCGAATGAGCACCTTCCGAAGTTTCTACGACAACTTCTTCAATATGAAGTGCCTTGGTGAAAAAAAATACATTGTCCTCACTTCGCTATTTACTTAGGCGGCGTTTTTGCGCTGCTTATGATCTGATAAACAGCTATAAATTTTTCAAGCGTTTTGCTTTTGCCAAGCAGCCGAAGCGGCAAGCTGCATTAACCAGTGCCTCACTGTTGTCTTATCTTAGACGCAAAGTGTACAGTGATGTTAGGTAATAATTAATATTGAACCCAACCAATGGTTTATAGGACAGAATATAAATCCGTAACAGTTAAGCTAAGTAATGGGCTCATCACAAAGTCACAATTTTCTTATGTATGTTTTTTAATTTATTTAAGCAGTATATATTTTTTGGCAAATGTTGGATTCCAAAAATAATTTTGCAGCCATAGCTCAGGCTCTTGTTCCCAGTGCCTGTTATCGGGGCTATTTTTGGATCTAGTTCTCTTCCCAGGTTCCTACTCAACGGATGTATAAGAATTCCTAGGATATAAACAAAACTTTCCTGGTAAGATTTTTATTACATTCAATGAGTAAGCCATTTAAGACTGATCTGGTGTAGTGAATGCAGCACTTGTTGAGATTGAACCACTGCCGACATTTGTTTCTAAGTTAGGGTTGAAAATTAGGTTCTGTCTTGTGTTCCGGTTAGACAGTTTTTTTGTTTTTTTTTGTGCTGAGACGCTCCGAAAAGTTTTACCTACAATTTTAAAATGGGCCTCTTAATGACCTCTAAAATGACCTCTTATGCCTAAACAAAAACCCGACAACCAATTGGAACATTTTTTTGTTTCTGGTATAATTATGTATGATTTACTGCTTTGAGTAATTTTTCTGTTTCTTCAAAAAATCTTCTACAATTCATTTGATTTTAGGTTTTATGAATAATATATATCAGAGACACGGCTATGTGGCCTTGTGAAACTGTTGCATCAGAATTGGGCCCTTAATAGCAACCTAAATAAGGTTGAGAAGGTTTCATAAAACACACACACACAACGGCCGTATCGAAAAGGGTTAATGGTCAGAATTGGAATTTCTAAGAAGTTAACCAAACTAAGTCCGTTTTTTATTGGTTTTTAGATTCATAGAATCACAAGTAGATTCCCAAAAATAAGGAATTTTGCACAAAAACTCTTTTATCATCGAGTATGTTTGGTGTTGACTTTTGTTAACTAAGCATGCTTCTTTTTTATTCGACCATGTGAACAATAGATACCCTTAAGTAAGTTTTCGACGCTGAAAAAAATAAACAAACAAAAATCCTAAAATTTCTTACAATTTGGCCGTCGAACTGATTATATAACTGAATAATATAATCATGGCAAAGTTTTCCACAGAAACCAAAAGTGCCTGACATGAAATGATGAGCCTGGCACGCCTTTTTAGGGCTAAAACACGCCTTTCCAATAAGAAAATCCATTGACCAACACAATAAAAGATAACGTGAAAATATGCTGTATTCTAAATCCATTACTTTTATTCATATATAGTCTATAATGGTTCATTTTTATGGACTCCATTTACGTTTCAGGGCGAATAGTATACTCCATGCTAGTCTTTCTACTGGGATTGGGAGGGTAAACAAGCAACCTTTCAATAGCCCCAAGAATATTTGCTCAATAACATTTTGATCCACCAAAATTACTGATCTATGGACCAAAATTCGAGAATGTCTGCCATGATCTCTTTTGTTACTAAACAATGGCATTAGATCTTCAAATGTCTTTTCGAATGAACTTTCTCTCAACAATTAGGACTAAGGACTACGAACACGTGTAACCATCCTGATCTGCAAATTAAAGAAATTTCGTATTTAATCAATAGCTACTTTGCTACATAAATAGCTACTTTACAATAGCTACATGTTCAATTTGATCGTATAATTTCCGTCAAAACTGCACCCCATCCTGGGGGAGTTCAATTCATATTTCTAAAGCTGTGCTTATTTTCGGATGCTAATATCTTTTTATGAACAACTTTAAAATTGATACGTTTTATACATACAGAATTAGCAAACATTTTAGATTTTGTTGGTCCATATGTTTTACTCGAAACACCCTTTTTACAGTTTCGGTTTCTAATGACCATTGTTTTCTTTGCAAACTGTTTGTTAATAAATAATGTTTGATCCAAGGCTCTCTTACATGTGAAAGAAGTTACCACTCCCTCCTTCAACCCCTATTTTTTATATTCAATTTAATATTCTGATGATAATGCGTTGGGAATGATCATCATCCCTGGAAAAGTACAAACTTCAGATATTTGTGTGTGTGGAGGTGGGAAGGGGGTTTGAAGTGGCAGAAAGTACCTATAGGGTCATTAAGTCCTGGCTGAAGGCCAGTTGCACCTCCTGAAGGGAGATCAGTACTACTGGCTTGGACTTTAAGGGTCTAGTGCCGTATCCATTACCTTTTACCCTTTTTTGTATCCACAGTTGTAAGGGTGAATTCTTTTAACAAATCTTTTTTATAGCACTGCTTCCCATAGAGCTGGCAAGGGGGGCAAGGGGTGAACGATCCTGAGCAACAAGACTCCGTCAAAAGATGTATATAATTAGTACAATTGGAAATTTTCTGTTACTCGAAATTTCAGAAATTTGAAAAACTATAATTTTTCGAAATTCGATGAAAACAAAGCTTCAGGTTCAACTTGCCCCCCTGCCCCTGGGGACTTCTCAGTAGTGATAATGATACCTCCTCTTCTACACCATTTCTACTATCAGTAAGAATAAGAATTTAATCACTTATGTTACAGAAAAATATATTTCCTGCAATAAGGGGGGGGGGGAGCTATTAGCTCGAACCAGTCATATTACAGGTCTAATCCAAATATTTCCCCAAGCGAAGAAAGATTAGATTAATTTCAACCCCTTTCTCCAGACTATAAAACCTTCGAATGAAAGATCTTAAGCCATTGACAAAAGTTCATTGACAAAATAATTGAAAATAGACGTGTTAAACATGATAGTAGGGTTATTGGGGTTTCTCAGTCTTTAGATTTAGATGTATCAAAAAGTTTCATTTCATTGCCATATGTACCTGGTTTGGGTGAGAAACTTTCACGGGTTTTGCGTAAATTTGGTATTGATACATGTCTCCAATCGTTGATGCCAATGGGTAGTTTCTTTAGTTCTTGAAAGGATTTAACCCGGGGAAATTTAGTAAGTGGGGTGTATAAAATTCCGTGTTCTTGTGGGAAGTTCTATATTGGTAGGACTCGCCAACAATTTGTTGAAAGGTTTATTGAACACCGAAATTCGATAGAAAAAACCCTACAATTAAGCAAGCCTCAAGAAACTTTTGTTTCAGCTTTAGCAGAACATATTTGGTTTCAACCAGATCGCTTTGTAAAATTTGATGAAGCCTTAGCTATTTCAAATGATAAGGGGTAAACTCAATGGGCGAGGGAAGCCATAGAAATTAAAAAACATATGTTTGCTAACCTTTCGATAAATAGGCACACAGGTAATTTAATTATTGACCCAATTTATGATAACCTTCTAAAGAGTGAATCAACAGTCAATAAGGGAGTTAAGATTTTAAATAATCACCATGGGACCATTTTGCCTGCTAGACTAAAACGATTTGCTTCAGTAATAGCCAACAAAAGGATTATTTCGCAACAGAATAATTAAAGTAATTTATAGTTTTTTTTATTTTTCCTCAGTTACTCTGATGTCCTCACTGAAGTAACTCTATAATAGCATCTTTTCCCTACGTGGATCAGTTTGCGCCAATTGTATATATTTTTTTTTGGTGGTGGTTTTATTGGTTTTTTGTTTTGGCTTGGTTTTTTTATCTTGTTCCTCTTTTGTTTCCTTCGTGCTGAAGACACCTTGTTTGGATACAGGCGATATAACCGCGTTATTTTGTCGTTTCTCTCCACTGGCCGCAGTCTCGTTTTTTTTTTTTTTTTTCATTTTGATTTTTCTCTTTGTTGGTTTTTATAAAACCTTCTATATCTATCTGAATGATCACGAAGATCTGGGACATTCGGACATAAAATACATTTTTTAGACTGCGGACACACTCCCCCCTGCACAAAGAAGTACCGGCGCTCCTTCATAACTGCTTATGCGCAATTATGCACCACAGTAAATAATTTTATGAAGCTTCAAATAAATCAACTTGTAATTTTCCTTTGCCGTTATTCATAGTACACTCACTGCAATAGCATGATATCACTATGATACAAGGATAATCCTTTTTAACAGGTTTTTATCAGATTTTGCTTATTTCCTACTATCAGGTAAATTTTCAAAGGCTCGCAACTTTTGGTGAGTAACCTCAAATTTAACGATTATACATAAATGGAATCACCATAAAAAGTCAATTCTTTTGATGCATACATTGTTATCAAAACTTTTTTATTCGGAGCTCCGGTTACTTTTAGTACGAGTCACACCTTACTTACCATGTGGCAGTAACTCAACGAATCCTGGATTAAGAATATTGAAAGGCAGTTTAGAGACAATCCCTTTATCTTGAAAATTTCACAGGCAAACACTTAAAAGAGAGCTAATTCCAAAAAAGGTATTTATTAAGAATCCAGAAGTTACGCGAGAATCGTATAGCGAACATGATTCAAGAAACCAGGCAAACAGCTTCTTAAACCCGTAATTCGTTTGGCAAACATGGGTTTCTCACTCCGTGAATAATATTTAAACTTTAGGTTTTTGGGGTTTAGGGGGAGTAAAAGGTACCTAGGTTGGGTTAGTTTAGGTTACGTTAGGCTACTTATTTAATATATGCTATGCTTTACCCCCCCCCTAATATGCGAATATATGGCCCAGATTTGTTTCTGAAATACTATATTTTAATCCTATTTTGTTTTATTTCATTAACATTAACGAAACTTCACTGATCGCGTGACTACTGGATCATGGTTGCAGCGGCAGCTGCAACCTAGTAAAGAGCCAACCACAGCCCATAGCAATAAAAAGTTGAAAAGCGTGTTTTCAAAAAAAAACTGTCTAGTGAAAAAAATTGCCATTTGACAATGAATCAGGAATGGTAACTATTGTTTCAGTTATTCTGGGAAGTAAAGATTTTTTGCGGAACGAAATTTATGGTGATTTCAAAAAAGAGCATGAAACCCCTTGAAAATGGCGTCAAATCGAAATAAAAAGTGCACCAATGGAATCAGCATGGTCGAAAACCTATTGTAAGATAATTACAGACCCCCACCTTGAACACCAAGCAAAATGACTTTTTTGCATGGGTAGCACTGACCTGTCTCCCTTTTTTTTTCTAGCAGGATTAAGGGGTGCCCGGACAATCATAGAGAGGTGTGTGATACCTCAATTTTAAAGTGCAATAAATTTGTAAGTACGATTTTGAAGTGACCAAAAAGAATAGAGGGCACGTAGCCCCCTCCTCCCTACAGGCCTTCTTCCCCCCCCCCCCCAACTAGCCCTATAAAAATTTTGAGATAGCCATTTTGTTTAACATAGTTCAAAGGTCCAATATATTTGGTTCTGATGATGATATTACCCTCCATAGTCCCTGGGGAAAGGCTGTATGTGGTATCGGGTGTATGTATATCGCGCGTATCGGTATCGTGCGCATTGGTATCGCACGTATCGTATCGGGAATATCGGTATCTGCTGTTGTTTTTTTTCAGTTATTTTCTAGGCTCATTTTTTTAAGCATGTCCCGGCAAGGTATTATGGTTGCAGCGGCAGCTGCAACCTAGTAAAGAGTGAACCACAGTCCATAGTAACCAAAAGTTAAAAAACGCGTCTTAAAAAAAACTGCCTAGTGAAAAAAAAATACACATTTGACACAGACTCAGGAACGTTAACTACTATTTCGGTTCATCTTAAAAATAAAAGTTTATTGCGCAAAGAAATTTATGTTGATTTCGAAAAAAAGCCTCATACCCCTCGAAAATGGAGTCATATCAAAATGAAAAGTGTACCATTGGAATCAACATGATCAAAACCTTGTACAGGGAAGTTACAGTCCCCATCCATAAGCAACAAGGAAAATCACTTTTTTGCATTGGTAGCACTGATCTGTCTCCCGTTTTTTTTTTTTTTTTGTTTGTTTTTTTCAACAGGTCTAGCGGGAAACCAGAACATCATAGAGAGATTCTTAATGGCTCATTCAAAAGTTATTTCTCATATCTACGTGCTTTTTATAAATTCTGTCATTCCGCAGGTGCCATATGGTAAAATGGCACTTTTTGTGCTATTTCTAAAAGGGTGGCACTAGCAGGCTACCAGAACATCGTTGGTAGATCTTTTATAGCTCATATAAAAGATATTGCACATATCTAAGTCTTTCATATAAATTCCACCATCATCAAGTTCAAATGACACTAAAAAAGGCACCTTTGGTGTCGTGTCTCAAGTGGAAAAGCTGCACTGTAAAAAAAAAAAAAATTGATTTCCAACAAAATGTTTTGCTCGAATTCAAACAAGTCAAAAAAAAAAAAAATTCTGTTGGAATTGTGACTTGCTTATTGAATTCCAACAAATTATTGAAATTATTAAGATTCATGTACTTTTCAGTAGAAAAAATGTAATTTTCACCGTAAATAGGCTATATCAATCAACATGGTTTAAAATTCAACAGTAGTTTGAAGTTTCTTGAATATCATTTTAAATTTGACTATAGGACCATCGAAAGTAATACGTTCAGTATAGGTTCAATTCAAATATTTGAATTATAGCAGAAAAAGGGGAATGCTAATTGAAATTTGAGTATAAAAAGATAATTATAAAAATAAGGCAATATATTTTTACTTTGAAATAAGTTGAGCTTTCTTGTCTGCAAAATGAACACGCAGAAATTTATGTACAAAAATTATATTTTAACTTTTACAATCGCTTTTTTTAAATAATTTTTTTGTGAGTTTCTGTAGGTAGAAAATTTCTTAAGATGCTACCCTAACCTTAAGTGTACTAACGGTGAAAATATATTGCTTTCTGAATTCAATTTTTTTTTAATTAAGAACGAAAATCCTTTTGTGGGAACAACTTATGTTCTTGCGATGAACGTCATTTTGTAATGAGACCCAAAAAGAGTTTAAAAAAAAAATTCTTCCCTGGATTTGCATAAATTTGCTGTGTACGCTGAATAACCAAGTAAGCACATTCTAAGACCTCACTGGCTATACATGACAAATGAAACTCAGAGAGGAAAGAAAATAACAAAATGAAAAACAAATAAACAAAAGGTGAAAAAATGAGGATTTTGTCAGCCAGTGGCGAAATATGAAGAAGAAAAAATAAGCAAATATTTCGACAAGGACCCCGCAGAGTCGTCCTCAGTGCTAAAGAAAAAAGAAAGAAAAGAAAAAGAAACCAACGAAAATCGAACCTTTCGAAGTTTACTTAACAACGACAGAACAAAAACTGAGTTTTTGTTTTTTGTTCTGTCGTTGTTAAGTAAACTTCGAAAGATTCGATTTTCGTTGGTTTCTTTTTCTTTTCTTTCTTTTCTGCTTAGCACTGAGGATGGCTCGGCGGAGGTCCTTGTCGAAATATTGGCTTATTTCTTCTTCTTCATGGTTCACCACTGGCTGACAAAATCCTCGTTTGTTTCACCTTTTTATTTTTTATTTTTTATTTTGTTATTTTCTGTCCTCTATGAGTTTCAATAACCAAGTAAGAACATATATCGAAGAAAAGAAGAGGCCTGTAAGGGTATTTCAGTCCTTTACGTACACGTAAAGGAACCAAAAGCTTCCCCCAAGAAGAGAATTTTCTAAAATAGTGCACATTTCAACTGGACTCAGAAATACTACACTTTAATAGCATGAATAGTGCTTCAAAATCTCCGGTTTGCTACAGGATTAATTAAAAAATAGGACGTTAGCCCAATAAGTTTTATCAAACAGTTCATAGTGTTAAACTGTAATTAAGGAGCGACTCAGCTAAATTCTAACCGAAACTCAAGAATGAAATATTGATAACAATGTATAACAATTGAGTTTCTATACAGACTCCAAATATATAAATTTCATTACGTTTAACCAAAGGCTCCAAGCCTCTGAAGAAAAAGGGATTTTGAAAACAGGGAGCCTGATTTTCGAAAAAGGGAGAAACACCCCCAAAAAGTCAATAAATCTTAATGTAAATCAGACCTTCAGATTCAGCGTATCAGAAAATGTTATGATACCCTATCTGCATCTGCTGCGGGGGTTATGATCTCCTATCTGCACAAATGTGGAATTTATGTTTTTGCCAGAAGACTGATCACGGATACGTTTCTGTTTGTTGTCTTTTTGTTCTAGTGTCCATTTTAAGAGACCATAAAGAATGGAGGGCAACTAAACCTTTTCACAAGACCTATTTGTCTCTTATTTTGTTTTCGAATGTTATAATTTAAGATCAATTTGACAAAAAAAGAAATCATCTCCTTCAACTACCTACAAACGTATAATACAGAAGTAGATTTAATGTTAAGACCTTCAAACGACGAAGCGATGATTTTACCTAGGGGGCATTCAGATCAGAGAGAGAAGACATTCTGATTGTGATGGTAAGTATTCAGTTTAGTTTATTAATATTGATAACTTGTGTCTTATGTTTCCCAGAATGTTTAAGATAGTACATTTTCATAAAAAAAAAGTTTGGTAAAATTCTACGATACTGTTCTATTAGCTGTAAACCATGCAAGAAGTGAAGTTCGGTTAATGCTAATGAAATAAAACAAAATAGCATAAAATGTAATAGTTTAGAAACAAAACTCGGTTATATATTTGCACATCAGCGGGGTGGGGCGTAAAGCAATGCATTTATTAAATACGTAACCTAACCTAGGTACCTTCTTCCCCCTAAACCCTAAAAAAACTAAAGTTTAAATATTGTAAACACAGTTAGAAACCACTGTTTGCAATCCAGTTCTCCGTTGAAAGATACTGTTTATCTAGTTTCTTTTTTCATCTATCTTTCTTTCCTTACATCTAACAGAACAGTACCAATTCCATTTTAGCTACTTTTAGCTACCTTGGAAAGCGGTTAGGTTAGTAAAATGAAACCCTCAGGGAAGGGTCTAACATCCTAGAGTATGGGTACTTATGTACTATCTGGAACACACGCGAAAAATGAAGTGTGGTTGATGCTAATGAAGTAAAACAAAATAAGATAAAAATATAATAGTTTAGGAACAAACTTCGGCTATATATTTGCACATTAGGGGGGATGGGGAGTAAAGCATAGCATATATCAAATACCTAACCAAACCTAGGTACCATTTTCCCCCTAAACCCCAAAAAACAATAGTTTAAATATTGTAAACCCAATAACAAACCACGCTTTACAATCCATTTCTCAATTGAAAGAAACCCGTTTCGAAAGAAACCCGCATCTTCCCTATATGTAGGAAGCTATCAGGAGGTACCACGAGAACACATGTGCTGCCATCTATAATTAAGTCTAACGCTGACGGGATATAATTTATTCACGGATTATTGATCGAGTCTAATGGGGTCAAGGCCAATTGATTTGTTGTTGTTCGTCTAGGTGTAATGACACTGGGGTGAAGTTTGCACATGTATTGATCTTGTTGATCTTATTGATGAAGATGTATTGATCTAGGACTTGAGGGGGAAATGGATTTCCGAGAACTTGATTTATATAAACGAAGGGGAGAAGATTTCCGAGAAATCGATTTACATAATCGACTATGACAAGAGGGGAACTAAATTTCTGAGAAATTAATTTGCATAATTGAGGGGAATTACTGATCCACAAAAGGGGAATTGAGAAATATTATGGCTTCTTTGATCTTTAGGTCTGAGGGATAAATGGTCTTTAGTGACAGAGATAAATTAATATTCTATTTTTAAATATGGCTTCTCCGATCTTTAGGTCAGATTGATAAATTGATATTCTATCGAAACCATAATAGTGTAATTAGGAGCATCTTAGAGATGAAGTGATTAACGCGGGAAAGCGTTTCCTAGGAATTACAAATGTGACAGCGCAGGGATGCCAAAACAAAAGGAACACGCAGAAATTACTTTTAGGGGATTATTTGGGCGAAACCGTTTGAGAAATTTTGGAAGATGATTTAGGCGAAACAGTCTGAGACATTTTAGAAGATGATTTTAGAAGATGATTTAAAAGATGATTTGGGGTGAAACTCTGTGGTCATTATAATACACAATTCCATTTGAACAATATTGTGAGGTCCCCTACCCCAACCTTAAAGGGCCCCCAGGGCCCCAAAGGCCCCACGGGCCACCAAAGGGAACCCTTCCCCTGGGGTCCCCCAAGCCCCCAAAGCCCCCCAACCCCAAAGAGTCCCCAAAGGGCCCCCGATTCCCCAAACGCCCCCGGGCCTCCAAAGACCCCCGGGGCCCCCAAAGACCCCCCCGGGCCCCAAAGGCCCCCCATTTTTTAATACTTTTTTATTTGCGCATTTTAAGACACAAAAGGGCCCCATCACCCCCACTTTTTGGCTCCACCTCCCACCATTAGTGGTTTGTCGTGGTTTAACTTGTCGCAGTTACATTCTCTTGATTTTTCAAAGTTAATTTTGGATTTATTTCGTTGAAATGCAAGAGTCGGAATATTTCAGTAGTGTTTTGTCGTGGTTTACCTTGTCACAGTTACATTCGCTTGATTTTTCAAAGTTCATTTTGAATTTCTTTCGTTGAAATGCAATAGTTGGAATATTTCAGTAGTGTTTTGTCGTGGTTTATCGTGTCACAATTACATTCTCTTGATTTTTCAAAGTTCATTTTGAATTTCTTTCGTTGAAATACAAAAGTTAGAATATTTCAGTATTGTTTTGTAGTGGTTTACCTTGTCACAGTTACATTCTCTTGATTTTTCAAAGTTCATTTTTGGATTTCTTTCTCTGAAATGCAAGAGTTGGAATATTTCAGTAGTGTTTTGTTATGGTTTACCTTGTCACTTTTATATTCTCTTGATTTTTCAAAGTTCATTTTGGATTTCTTTCATTGAAATGCAAGAGTTGGAATATTTCAGTAGTGTTTTGTTTTGGTTTACCTTGTCACCCTTACATTCTCTTGATTTTTCAAAGTTCATTTTGGATTTCTTTTATTGTAATGCAAGAGATACAATATTTCAGTAGTGTTTTATTGTGCTTTACCTTGTCAAAGTTACTTTATCTAGATTTTTCAGAGTTCATATCTAATTTATTAAAATTAAATTAAGTATTTGGAATATTTCATTAGTGTTTTGTCGTTCTTTTCAAAGTTAACGATACATTATCTTGTTGTTACGAAGTTCATTTTGTATTCCCGTTGCGGAAATTAAAGTTTTGACATATTTGCGTAATGTTTTGTCGTGTTTTACCTTATCAAAGCTATAGTTTATTAATTTTTCAAAATTAATTGTGGATTTTTTTTCATTGTAATGTAAGATTTTGAATACTTCAGTAAGGGCCCCCGCCCCCCAACTTTATTGCTCCACCTCCCACCATTAGTGTTTTGTTGTGGTTTACCTTGTCACAGTTACATTCGCTTGATTTTTCAAAGTTTATTTTGGATTTCTTTCGTTGAAATACAAGAGTCGGAATATTTAAGTAGTGTTTTGTCGTGGTTTACCTCGTCACAGTTAAATTCTCTTGATTTTTCAAATTTCATTTTTGGATTTCTTTCGTTTAAATGCTAGAGTTGGAATATTTCAGTAGTTCTTCGTTGTGGTTTACCTGGTCACTGTTATATTATCTTGATTTTTCAAAGTCCATTTTGAATTTTTGTCGTTGAAAAACAAGGGTTTAGATATTTCAGTAGAATTTTTTTTTGTGGTTTACCTAGTCACACCTACATTTTCTTGATTTTTCAGAGATCATTTCGGATTTCTTTCGTTGAAATTAAAGAGTTGGAATATTTAGGTAGTGTTTTGTTGTGTTTTAGGTTGTCACAGTTACATTCTATTGATTTTTCAAAGATCATTTTGGTTTTATTTCGTTGAAATGCAAGAGCTGGAATATTTCAGTAGTGTTTTGATGTGCTTTACCTTGTCACAGTTCAATTCTCTTGATTTTTCAAAGGTCATTTCATATGTTTGTCGTTGAAATGCAAGAGCTGGAATATTTCAGTGGTGTTTTTTGTGCTTTACCTTTTCATATTTAAATTCTCTTGATTTTTCAAAATTCATTTTGTATTTCTCTCGTTGAAATTCAAGAGTTGGAATATTTCAGTAGTGTTTTGTCGTGGTTTATCTTGTCACAGTTACATTCTCTTGATTTTTCAAAGTTCATTTTGGATTTCTTTCATTGAAATGCAAGAGTTGGAATATTTCAGTTGTGTTTTGTTGTGCTTTACCTTGTCACTGTTACATTCTCTTGATTTTTCAAAGTTCATTTCAGATTTCTTTCGTTGAAATGCAAGAGTTAGAATATTTCAGTAGGGTTTTGTCGTGGTTTACATTGTCAAACTTACATTCTTTTGATTTTTCAATGTTCATTTTGGATTTCTTTCGTTGAAATGCAAGAGTTAGTTTATCTCATTAGTGTTTTGATGTGCTTTACCTTGTCACAGTTATATTCTCTTGATTTTTCAAAGTTCATTTTGGATTTCTTTCATTGAAATGCAAGAGTTGGAATATTTCAATAGTTTTTTGTCGTGGTTTACCTTGTCACAGTTACATTCTCTTGATTTTTCAAAGATAATTTTGGATTTCTTTCGTTGAAATGCAAGAGTTGGAATATTTCAGTAGTGTTTTGTCGTGGTTTACCTTGTCACAGTTACATTCTCTTGATTTTTCAAAGTTCATTTTGGATTTTTTTTCCATTGAAATGCAAGAGTTGGAATATTTCAGAAAGGGCCCCCACCCCCGACCTTTTTGGCGCCCCCTCCCACCAGTAGTTTGTTGTTATGGTTTACCTTGTAAGATTTACATTCTCTTGATTTTTAAAAGTTTATTTTGGATTTCTTTCGTTGAAATGCAAGAGTCGGAATATTTGAGTAGTGTTTTGTCATGGTTTACCTTGTCACAGTTACATTCTCTTGATTTTTCAAAGTTCATTTTTGGATTTCTTTCGTTTAAATGCAAGAGTTGGAATATTTCAGTAGTGTTTTGTTATGGTTTACCTTGTCAATTTTACATTCTCTTGATTTTTAAAAGTTCATTTTGGATTTATTTTGTTTAAATGCAAGAGTTAGATTATTTTAATTGTTTTTTGCTGTGGTTTACCATTTCACACTTACATTTTCTTGATATTCCAATGTACATTTTGTATTTATCTTATAGAAATGCAAGAGCTGGAATATTTCAGTAGTGTTTTGTTGTGGTTTACCTTGTCACAGTTACATTCTCTTGATTTTTCAAAGTTCATTTTTGGATTTTTTTCGTTTAAATGCAAGAGCTGGAATATTTCAGTAGTGTTTTTATGTGCTTTACCTTGTCAGAGTTCAATTCTCTTGATTTTTCAAAGGTCATTTCGGATTTTTTTCGTTGAAATGCAAGAGCTGGAATATTTCAGTGGTGTTTTTTTGTGCTTTACCTTTTCACAGTTAAATTCTCTTGATTTTTCAAATTTCATTTTGAATGTCAATCATTGATATGCCAGAGCTATATTATTTAATTACCAACTTGTCGTGCTTTGTAAAGATACACTTTCATTATATAGATTTTTAATAGTTTATTTTGAATTTAATTCGATTGAAAGCAATATTCGGAAAATTTCAGTAGTGTTTTGTTGTGCTTTACCTTGTCACTGTTACACTCTCTTGATTTTTCAAAGTTCATTTTGGATTTCTTTCGTTGAAATGCAAGAGTTGGAATATTTCAGTTGTGTTTTGTCGTGGTTTACCCTGTCATACTTACATTCTCTTGATTTTTCAAAGTTCATTTTGGATTTCTTTCGTTGAAATGCAAGAGTTGGAGTATTTCAGTAGTGTTTTGTTGTGGTTTACCTTGTCACAGTTACATTCTATTGATTTTTTAAAGTTCATTTTGATTTTCTTTCATTGAAATGCAAGAGTTGGAATATTTCAAAAGTGTTTTGTCGTCGTTTACCTTGTCACAGTTACATTCTCTTGATGTTTCAAAGTTCATTTTGTTTTTCTTTCGTGAAATGCAAGACTTCGAATATTTCAGTAGTGTTTTGTCGGGGTTTACCCTGTCATAGTTACATGCTCTTGATTTTTCAAAGTTCATTTTGTATTTCTTTCGTTGAAATGCAAGAGTTGGAATATTTCAGCAGTGTTTTGTTGTGCTTTACCTTGTCACAGTTACATTCTCTTGATTTTTCAAAGTTCATTTTGGATTTTTTTCATGAAATGCAAGAGTTAGAATATTTCTGTAGTGTTTTGTCATGGTTTACCTTGTCACAGTTACATTCTCTTGAATTTTCAAAGTTCATTTTTGGATTTCTTTCATGAAATACAAGATTTGAAATATTTCAGTAGTGTTTTGTCGTGGTTTACCTTGTAACAGTTACATTCTCTTGATGTTTCAAAGTTCATTTTGAATTTCTTTCGTGAAATGCAAGAGTTGGAATATTTCAGTTGTGTTTTGTTGTGGTTTAGCTTGTGACAGTTATATTATGTTGATTTTTAAAAGTTCATTTTGGATTTTTTTCGTGGAAATGCAAGAGTTGGAATATTTCAGTAGTGTTTTGTTGTGCTTTACCTTGTCACTGTTACATTCTTTTGATTTTCCAAAGTTCATTTTGGATTTCTTTCGTTGAAATGCAAGAGTTGGAATATTTCAGTAGTGTTTTGTCGTGCTTTACCTTGTCACAGTTATATTCTTTTGTTTTTTCAAAGTTTATTTTGGATTTCTTTCATTGAAATGCAAGAATTATAATATTTCAGTAGTGTTTTGTTGTGATTTCCCATACCACAGTTACATGCTCTTATCTTTCAATGCCCTTTTGTGATGTCTCCCATTTAATTTCAGGAGTTGTAATATCTCGGTAGTTTGTTGTAGTAGTTTTCCTTATCACAGTTACATTCTCTTGATTTTTCAAAGTTTACTTTTGATTTCTTTCATTGAAATGAAAGAGTTGGAATATTTCAGTAGTGTTTTGTTGTGTTTTACCTTGTCACAATTACATTCTCTTGATTTTTCAAAGTCCATTTTGGATTTCTTTCGTTGAAATGCAAGCGTTGGAATATTTCAGTAGTATTTTGTTCTGATTTACCTTGTCACAGTCACATTCTTTTTATTTTTTAAAGTTCATTTTGGATTTCTTTCATTGAAATGCAAGAGTTGGAATATCTCAGTAGTGTTTTGTCGTGGTTTACCTTGTCACAGTTACAGTCTCTTGATTTTTCAAAGTTCATTTTGGATTTCTTTCGTTTAACTGCAAGAGTCGGAATATTTCAGTAGTGTTTTGTCGTGTGTTACCTTGTCACAATTACATTCTCTTGATTTTTCAAAGTTCATTTTGAATTAATTTCGTTGAAATGCAAGAGTTGGAATATTTCAATAGTGTTTTGTTGTCGTTTACCTTGTCACAGTTACATTATCTTGATTTTTCAAAGTTCATTTTTGATTTATTTAATTTAAATTCAAGATTTGGAATATTTAATTAGTTTTTGTTAGTGGTTTAACTTGTCAAAGTTACATTATATTTATTTTTAAAAGTTCATTTTGGATTTTTTTTTTCATTGAAATGCAAGAGTTGGAATATTTCAGAAAGGGCCCCATCCCCCCAACTTTTTGGCTCCCCCTCCCACCATTAGTGTTTTGTTGTGGTTTACCTTGTCAAATTTACATTCTCTTGATTTTTCAAAGTATATTTTGGATTTCTTTCGTTGAAATGCAAGAGTTGGAATATTTCAGTAGTGTTTTGTCGTGGTTTACCTTGTCACAGTTACGTTCTCTTGATTTTTCAAATTTCATTTTTTGATTTCTTTAGTTTAAATGCAAGAGTTGTAATATTTCAGTAGTGTTTTTATGTGGTTTAACTTGTCACAGTTCAATTCTCTTGATTTTTCAAAGGTCATTTCGGATGTCTTTAGTTGAAATGCCAGAGCTGGAATATTTCAGTGGTGTTTTTTGTGCTTTACCTTTTCATAGTTACATTCTTTTGATTTTTCAAAATTCATTTTGAATTTATTTCATTGAAATGCAAGAGTTTGAATATTTCAGTAATATTTTGTCGTGGTCTATATTGTCACTGTTACATTCCTCTTGATGTTTCAAAGTTCAATTTGGATTTCTTTCATTGAAATGTAAGAGTTGGAATGTTTCAGTAGTTTTTTTAGTTATTTACATTGTCACTGTTACATTCTTTTGTTTTTTCGAAGTTTATTTTGGATTTCTTTCATTGAAATGCAAGAGTTAGAATATTTCAGTAGTGCTTTGTCGTGGTTTACCTTGTCACACTTACATTCTCATGATTTTTCAAAGTTCATTTTGGATTTCTTTCGTTGAATTGCAAGAGTTGGAATATCTCAGTAGTGTTTTGGCGTGATTTACCTTGTCACACTTACATTCTCTTGATTTTTCAAAGTTCATTTTGGATTTCTTTCGTTGAAATGCAAGATTTGGAATATTTCAGGAGTGTTTTGTTGTGCTTTACCTTGTCACAGTTACATTCTCTTGATTTTTCAAAGTTCATTTTGGATTTCTTTCGTTGAAATGCAAGCGTTAGAATATTTCATTAGTATTTTGTTATGATTTACCTTGTCACAGTCACATTCTTTTTTTTTTCAAAGTTCATCCTTGATTTCTTTTACCGAAATGCAACACTTTGACATTTCTAGGTGAGGTTTGCTGTGGTTTACCAAGTTATATCTACAGTCTAGTATTTTTTAATTCTTCATGCTAAATTTTGGTCATTGCCCAGTATTAGCTATAATATTTAATCGGTGTTATACCTTTCTTGGCATATTAACTCTTTAGTTCTCTTGATTTTTATAACGTAATTTTTATATTCTTTCGTTGAAGTGCAACAGTCGGAATATTGCCGTAGCGTTTTGTCGTGCGTTAACATGTCACAGTTAAATTCTTCTGATTTTTCAAAGTTCATTTTGTATTTCTTTCATTGAAATGCAAGAGTTGGTATATTTCAATAGTGTTTTGTCGTCATTTACCTTGTCACAGTCACATTCTCTTGATTTTTAAAAGTTCATTTTGGATTTCTTTAATTTAAATGCAAGAGTTGGAATATTTCAATAGTTTTTTGTCGTGGTTTACCTTGTCAAACTGACATTCTCTTGATTTTTCAAAGATTATTTTGGATTTCTTTCGCTGAAATGCAAGATTTGGAATATTTCAGGAGTGTTTTGTTATGGTTTACCTTGTCACAGTTACATTCTTTTGATTTTTCAAAGTTCATTTTGGATTTCTTTCGTTGAAATGCAAGCGTTGGAATATTTCATTAGTATTTTGTTATGATTTACCTTGTCACAGTCACATTCTTTTTATTTTTCAAAGTTCATTTTGGATTTCTTTCGTTGAAATGCAAGAGTTGGAATATCTCAGTAGTGTTTTGTCGTGGTTTACCTTGTCACACTTACATTCTCCTGATTTTTCAAAGTTTATTTTTGATTTCTTTCGTTGGAATGCAAGATTTTGAATATTTCAGTTGTGTTTTATTGGGGATTAGCTTGTCACAATTGCAGTCTCTCGATTTTTCAATGTTCATTTTTAATCTATTTCATTAAAATGTAAAAGTTGGAATATTTTAGTAGTGTTTTGTCGTGGTTTCCCCAGTCACAGTTAAAGTCCCTTGATTTTTCAAAGTTCATTTTGGATTTCTTTTGTTAAAATGCAAGAGTTGGAATATTTAAATAGTGTTTTGTAGTGGTTTAAATTGTAACCGTTAAATTATCTTGATTTTCAAATTTCATTTTTGATTTCTTTAATTTAAATTAAATATTTTGAATATTTCATTAGTTTTTTTTCTTGGTTTACCTTGTCACACTTACATTCTATTGATTTTTCAAAGATCATTTTGGATTTCTTTCGTTGAAATGCAAGAGTTGGAATATTTCAATAGTTTTTGGTCGTGGTTTACCTTGTCAAAGTTACATTATCTTGATTTTTCAAAGTTCATTTTGGATTTTTTTTTCATTGAAATGCAAGAGTTGGAATATTTCAGAAAGGGCCCCATCCCCCCAACTTTTTGGCTCCCCCTCCCACCAGTAGTGTTTTGTTGTGGTTTACCTTGTCACATTTACATTCTCTTGATTTTTCAAAGTTCATTTTGGATTTCTTTCTTTGAAATGCAAGAGTCAGAATATTTGAGTTGTGTTTTATCGTGGTTTACCTTGTCACAGTTACATTCTCTTGATTTTTCAAAGTTCATTTTTGGATTTCTTTCGTTTAAATGCAAGAGTTGGAATATTTCAGTAGTGTTTTGTTATGGTTTACCTTGTCACTTTTACATTCTCTTGATTTTTCAAAGTTCATTTTGGATTTCTTTCGTTGAAATACAAGAGTTGAATTTTTTTAGTAGTGTTTTGTCTTGCTTTACCTTGTCACAGCTTCATTCTCTATATTTTTCAAAGTTCATTTTGGATTTCTTTCGTTGAAATGCAAGAGTTGGAATATTTCAGTAGTGTTTTGTTTTGGTTTACCTTGTCACAGTTACATTCTCATGATTTTTCAAAGTTCATTTTGGATTTCTTTCGTTGAAATGCAAGAGCTGGAATATTTAAGTAGTGTTTTTATGTGGTTTACCTTGTCAAAGTTCAATTCTCTTGATTTTTCAAAGGTCATTTCGGATTTCTTTCGTTGAAATGCAAGAGATGGAATATTTCAGTGGTGTTTTTTTTTGCTTTAACTTTTCACAGTTAAATTCTCTTGATTTTTCAAAGTTCATTTTGGATTTCTCTCATTGAAATGCAAGAGTTGGAATATTTCAGTAGTGTTTTGTCGTGGTTTACCTTTTCTCAGCTACATTCTATTAATTTTTCAAAGTTCAATTAGGATTTATTTCGCAGAAATGCAAGAGTTGGAATATTTCATTTGTGTTTTGTTGTGCTTTACCTTGTCACAGTTACATTCTTTTGATTTTACAAAGTTCATTTTGGATTTCTTTCGTTGAAATGCAAGAGTTGGAATATTTCAGTAGTGTTTTGTTGTGCTTTACCTTGTCACAGTTATATTCTCTTGTTTTTTCAAAGTTTATTTTGGATTTCTTTCATTGAAATGCAAGAGTTAGAATATTTCAGTAGTGTTTTGTCGTGGTTTACCTTGTCACACTTACATTCTCATGATTTTTCAAAGTTCATTTTGGATTTCATTCGTTGAAATGCAAGAGTTGGAATATTTCAATAGTGTTTTGTCGTGGTTTACCTTGTCACAGTTACATTCTCTTGATTTTTCAAAGTTTCATCTTGGATTTCTTTCATTGAAATGCAATAGTTGGAATATTTCAGTGGTGTTTTGTTGTGCTTTACCTTGTCACTGTTACATTCTTTTGATTTTCCAAAGTTCATTTTGGATTTCTTTCGTTGAAATGCAAGAGTTGGAATATTTCAGTTGTGTTTTGGCGTGGTTTACCTTGTCACTGTTACATTCTTTTGATTTTCCAAAGTTCATTTTGGATTTCTTTCGTTGAAATGCAAGAGTTTGAATATTTCAGTAGTGTTTTTTATTGGTTTACCTTGTCACACTTACATTCTATTGATTTTTCAAAGTTCATTTTGGATTTCTTTCGTTGAAATGCAAGAGTTGGAATATTTCATTAGTGTTTTGTTGTGCTTTACCTTGTCACTGTTACATTCTTTTGATTTTCCAAAGTTCATTTTGGATTTCTTTCTTTGAAATGCAAGAGTTGGAATATTTCAGTAGTGTTTTGTCGTGCTTTACCTTGTCACAGTTATATTCTTTTGTTTTTTCAAAGTTTATTTTGGATTTCTTTCATTGAAATGCAAGAGTTGGAATATTTCAGTAGTATTTTCTCGTGGTTTACCTTGTCACACTTACATTCTATGAATTTTAAAAATTTCATTTTGGATTTCTTGCATTGAAATGCAAGAGTTAGAAATTTTCAGTAGTGCTCTGTTGAGGTTTACATTGTCAAACTTACACTATCATGATTTTTCGAAGTTTATTTAGGATTTCTTTAGCTGAAATGCACGATTTTGAATATTTCAGTAGTGTTTTGTTATGCTTTACCTTGTCACAGTTACATTCTCTTGTTTTTTCAAAGTTTATTTTGGATTTCTTTCATTGAAATGCAAGAGTTAGATTATTTCAGTAGTGTTTTGTTGTGGTTTACCTCGTCACACTTACATTCTCTTGATTTTTCAAAGTTCATTTTGGATTTCTTTCGTTGAAATGCAAGAGTTGGAATATTTCAATAGTGTTTTGTCGTGGTTTACCTTGTCACAGTTACATTCTCTTGATTTTTCAAAGTTTCATCTTGGATTTCTTTCATTGAAATGCAATAGTTGGAATATTTCAGTGGTGTTTTGTTGTGCTTTACCTTGTCACTGTTACATTCTTTTGATTTTCCAAAGTTCATTTTGGATTTCTTTCGTTGAAATGAAAGAGTTGGAATATTTCAGTAGTGTTTTGTCGTGCTTTACCTTGTCACAGTTATATTCTCTTGTTTTTTCGAAGTTTATTTTGGATTTCTTTCATTGAAATGCAAGAGTTAGAATATTTCAGTAGTGCTTTGTCGTGGTTTACCTTGTCACATTTACATTCTCTTTATTTTTCAAAGTTTATTTTGGATTTCTTTCGTTGAATTGTAAGAGTTGGAATATTTCAGTAGTGTTTTGTCGTGGTTTACCTTGTCACACTTAAATTCTCTTGATTTTTCAAAGTTCATTTTGGATTTCTTTCGTTGAAATGCAAGATTTGGAATATTTCAGTAGTGTTTTGTTGTGCTTTACCTTGTCACAGTTACATTCTCTTGATTTTTCAAAGTTCATTTTGGATTTCTTTCGTTGAAATGCAAGCGTTGGAATATTTCATTAGTATTTTGTTATGATTTACCTTGTCACAGTCACATTCTTTTTATTTTTCAAAGTTCATTTTGAATTTCTTTCGTTGAAATGCAAGAGTTGGAATATTTCAGTAGTGTTTTGTCGTGGTTTACCTTGTCACAGTTACACTTGATTTTTCAAAGTTCATTTTGATTTCTTCCGTTGAAATGCAAGCGTTGGTATTTCGTAGATTTATGTATGTACATCTTCTTATTTTTCAAAGTTCATTTTGGATTCATTTCATTGAAATGCAAGTGTTGGAATAGGTCATTAGTGTTTTGTTGTGCTTTACCTTGTCACACTTACATTCTCATGATTTTTAGAAGTTTATTTTGAATTTCTGTCGTTGAACTGCCAGAGTTGGAATATTTCAGTAGTGTTTTGTCCTGGTTTATCTTGTCACTGTTACATTCTCTTGATTTTTCAAAGTTCATTTTGGATTTCTTTCGTTGAAATGCAAGAGTTGGAATATTTCATTAGTGTTTTGTTGTGCTTTACCTTGTCACTGTTACATTCTTTTGATTTTCCAAAGTTCATTTTGGATTTTTTTCGTTGAAATGCAAGAGTTGGAATATTTCAGTAGTGTTTTGTCGTGCTTTACCTTGTCACAGTTATATTCTTTTGTTTTTTCAAAGTTTATTTTGGATTTCTTTCATTGAAATGCAAGAGTTAGAATATTTCAGTAGTGTTTTGTCGTGGTTTACCTTGTCACACTTACATTCTCATGATTTTTCAAAGTTCATTTTGGATTTCTTTCGTTGAAATGCAAGAGTTGGAATATCTCAGTAGTGTTTTGTCGTGGTTTACCTTGTCACACTTACATTCTCTTGATTTTTCAAAGTTTATTTTGGATTTCTTTCGTTGAAATGCAAGATTTGGAATATTTCAGTTGTGCTTTACCTTGTCACAGTTACATTCTCTTGATTTTTCAAAGTCCATTTTGGATTTCTTTCGTTGAAATGCAAGCGTTAGAATATTTCATTAGTATTTTGTTATGATTTACCTTGTCACAGTCACGTTCTATTTATTTTTCAAAGTTCATTTTGGATTTCTTTCGTTCTAATGCAAGAGTTGGAATATCTCAGTAGTGTTTTGTCGTGGTTTACCTTGTCACAGTTACAGTCTCTTGATTTTTCAAAGTTCATTTTGGATTTCTTTAGTTCAAATGCAAGAGTTGAAATATTTCACTAGTGTTTTGTTGTGCTTTACCATTTCACAGTTACATTTCCTTGATTTTTCAAAGTTCATTTTGAATTTCTTTCGTTGAAATGCAACAGTCGGACTATTGCGGTAGCGTTTTGTTGTGCGTTACCTTGTCACAATTACATTCTCTTGATTTTTCAAAGTTCATTTTGAATTTATTTCATTGAAATGCAAGAGTTGGAATATTTCAATAGTGTTTTGTCGTCGTTTACCTTGTCACAGTTCAATTCTCTTGATTTTTCAAAGGTCATTTCGGATTTCTTTCGTTGAAATGCAAGAGTTGGAATATTTCCGTGGTGTTTTGGTGTGGTTTACCTTGTCACTGTAACATTCTCTTGATTTTTCAAAGTTCATTTTGGATTTCTTTCGTTGAAATGCAAGAGTTGGAATATTTCAGTAGTGTTTTGTTGTGCTTTACCATGTCACAGTTACACTTTATTGATTTTTCAAAGTTCATTTTGGATTTCTTTCGTTGAAATGCAAGAGTTAGAATATTTCAGTAGTGTTTTGTCATGGTTTACCTTGTCACAGTTACATTCTCTTGATTTTTCAAAGTTCATTTTGAATTTCTTTCATTGAAATGCAAAAGTTGTAATATTTTAGTAGTGTTTTTTCTTGGTTTATCTTGTCACTGTAACATTCTCTTGATTTTTCAAAGTTCATTTTGGATTTCTTTCGTTGAAATGCAAGAGTTGGAATATTTCATTAGTGTTTTGTTGTGGTTTATCTTGTCACTGTTACATTCTTTTGATTTTTCAAAGTTCAATTTGGATTTCTTTCGTTGAAATGCAAGAGTTGGAATATTTCAGTAGCGTTTTGTCGTTCTTTACCTTGTCACAGTTAGATTCTTTGGTTTTTTCGAAGTTTATTTTCGATTTCTTTCGTTGAAATGCAAGAGTTGGATTATTTCAGTAGTGCTTTGTCGTGGTTTACCTTGTCACACTTACATTCTCTTGATTTTTCAAAGTTCATTTTGGATTTCTTTCGTTGAATTGCAAGAGTTGGAATATCTCAGTAGTGTTTTGTCGTGGTTTACCTTGTCACACTTACATTCTCTTGGTTTTTAAAAGTTCATTTATGATTTCTTTCGTTGAAATGTAAGAGTTGGAATATTTCAGTAGTGTTTTGTTTTGCTTTACCTTGTAATTCGTACATTCCTTTGGTTTTTCAAATTTAATTGTGGACTTCTTTCATTGAAATGCAAAAGTTGGAATATTTCAGTAGTGTTATTTCGTCGTTTACCATTTCACAGTTAGACTGTCTTGATTTTTTAAAGTTCATTTTGGATTTCTTTCGTTGAAATGTGAGAGTCGGAATATTTCAGTAGTGTTTTGTTGTGGGTTACCTTGTCACAGTTACATTCTCTTGATTTTTCAAAGTTTATTTTGAATTTATTTCATTGAAATGCAAGAGTTGGAATATTTCAGTAGTGTTTTGTCGTCGTTTACCTTGTCACAGTTACATTATCTTGATTTTTAAAAGTTCATTTTTGATTTCTTTATATTAAATGCAAGAGTTTGAATATTTCAATAGTTTTTTTTATTGGTTTACCTTGTCAAAGTTACATTCTCTTGATTTTTCAAAGTTCATTTTGGATTTCTTTCATTGAAATGCAAGAGTTGGAATATTTCAGTAGTGTTTTGTCTTGGTTTACCTTGTCAAAGTTACATTCTCTTGATTTTTCAAAGTTCATTTTGGATTTTTTTTTCATTGAAATGCAAGAGTTGGAATATTTCAGAAAGGGCCCCCTCCCCCCTACATTTTGGCTCCCCCTCCAACCATTAGTGTTTTGTTGTGGTTTACCTTGTCACAGTTACATTCTCTTGATTTTTCAAAGTACATTTTGGATTTCTTTCGTTGAAATGCAAGAGTCGGAATATTTGAGTAGTGTTTTATCGTGGTTTACCTTGTCACAG
>NC_142800.1:36050194-36126073 GCF_049724085.1 Artemia sp. Qi Xiang Cuo | reverse complement strand
TTTCTACAGGATCAAACACAAATTTTCCCCCCATAAGTGAATTAAACGGGTCCCCAAAATTCGCAGTGTAAACAACTATTGCATTTAATATTGTGTTGGACAGCTGAAAGTCTAGAGAAGTCGTGAATTGGGCATTACCCCCCTCCCCCTCTTATATATTATCAACACTCCCTCCCCCACATTGTTCAACAATAGGGCTATGTGAATGCTCCTCTTCAGTTGTTTGAAGTGGATTCGTTAGGGTATCGGAGGCTAGAGGAGGAGGAGGGTTCCCCGTTACTTCGTTTGTAAAATCGTCTAAAATTTGCAATGTGTTTGGACTCAAGTCCCCCAGTTCAACTGCGCTATAATCTACATTAAAAAGAAAATCGTTTATAAACTCATCAATATTAAACGGTATTTGACTGTCAGGTAAAATGTTATCGTCCCATGTTAAATTGTTGGGGGACTCCACGTGTGCCTCCTCTCCTCCAACTGATGATGATGGTGACAAGGAATATGGTACCAATGGTCCAATCTATAAATGAAAAAAAGCTTATTTTCAAAGTGTTCAAATCACCCCTACTGTTTTTAAAATTTGGAATATTATTATTTAAATCGTGCTTAGTAGTAGTAGTAGTAGTAGTAGCAGTATGCACATAGTAGCATTTGGTTAATTCACTGTCCCCCCACAACTATCGATATTCTGAAAGTTTCAAAATATCAAACTTAATATATGATATTTACAATCTAAAACGCCGCTTTACATAAAATTGACAATTTGATTTTGTTCAAACAACTCCCCTCCTAATTTCCACTATTTAAACTCCCCCTCCGAGCCGGCCCAGCGCTTCCCGCAGTGCTTCCCGTAGCGCTTCCTCGGCCCGCAGCGCTTCCCGTGGTGCTTCTCGGGCTCATAGCGCTCCCCACCGGTTAGTATAAGATATTTACAATCTAAAACGCATGACATAGTAGGTTTTGATTTTGTTCAAACAATCCCTCCAAATAAAATTTCATATTAATATCCCATATCTGCTCTGAAAAAAAAACATGATTTGAAATGGATAGCCATCTCCTGTCATGATACACAACTCATTCCGATAGAAAGTTGTTTTTATAATATTTGTAGAGGCAAGATGAACCATTCGTTATATCGCAATAGAAATTACCTAACCTTATTATGACCGGGATATAGCGCATTTTTTGGCTTCACTAATCTAATTTAGCAGGGTGAATGCATGCACTTGACATGATTCAAAAGGGAGAACATTATATTTCCTTTTGGGGAGAAAAAATCCTTTAATATCTCTGAGATACACTTTTACTGTGTTCGAAAATGGTGAAAAGAAAAGGCCTAAAAAAGTTGGAAGAAATAGGTAGATATTTCTATAACTAGAGGTAAAAATGCTTACATTTGCAAATTCCGTCTGGGCTTGGGTTTCGGATGGATCTGACATAGCATGCTGGAGGGTAACCTCCTGACCTAGCGTTGATGGGGCAGCTATTAGAGGTCCAAGGAGAGCGGATGGGCAAGCGATGTCACAATCCAGCGCAGATTGGGCTGCGGCTTGGGCAGGCAACACTTGTTTAGGAAGCTTCGGCCAGCGACCATATTGTATGACTGTCGCCTTCGCAGGTGCCGCATTATTACCCCTTGCTCTCTTACTGGGAGACGGCGGGCATTCTTAACAATTTGCCTTTAAATAAGAGAAAAAAGTTAGTATCGAAATAATTTCCCCCTTTTTTACAGAAGGAAAATTAGTACCCCCTAACCATAATTTTGTCTAGAAAAGCATTTATCACTAAGAAAGCCCCCCCCCCCCCATACGCCAGCATTTTTAGTAAAGCAAAAAGCAAAAATATACTAAACTCAGAAATCAAATGGTATTTTGATTAATTAAAAAAGCTTATTCATAGACACCCCAACCTAACCTTACTTTTCATGCAAAGAAAACACTTTGTTTTCATTTTTAAATAATGGTAATAGAATTGAGGCATGTCCCCCTCCCCCCTTTCACCAATGTCCTAAATATATTGTTAGTAATTATTTTGGGAAATAATTCCGTTTCACTCCCCCAAAAATACAGGTTACGAATCCACAAGCTTTATAAACAGCAATCTCCTTTTTGCTTAAAACCGTTTTAATTTGACGGAAAAACAAACCATTTTGATCTAAGAAACCTTTTAATGGCGATATTAATGGCCTACAATAATGGCGATAGAATTGAGGCATGTCCCCCTCCCCCCCCTTTCACCAATGTCCTAAATATATTGTTAGTAATTATTTTTGGAAATAATCCCGTTTCACTCCTCCAAAAATACAGGTTACGAATCCACAAGCTTTATAAACAGCAATCTTCTTTTTGCTTAAAACCGTTTTAATTTGACGGAAAAACAAACCATTTTGATCTAAGAAACCTTTTACAGGAAGTGCTTTCAAAAGGGTGACAACTAATTTTAACCTCGCGCTAGAGAGCCTTATGTCAAAACTAGAGCGGCTTAATAACAACAGAGCGACGGATGTCTCAGTTAGAGAAAAGATTACAATACAGAAAAGCCAAAATTTATCGAAAAAGAGAATTATTTCTATTACGAGAATTATCGTTGTATAACAGTGGGGGATGGGTTAGGTTTATGTGGTAAAAAGAACATATTTTATGTTTTCTAGTGAGTATAAAGATAACATGGTGGTGTTTTCTACTGTGTGGGAGGGGACTTAGATATACTGGAGAGTGACCAAGGAAAATAATTTTATTTTGAAAATAAAAATTAAAAATGTACTCACATTGCTAATTGTGGCTGTCAAGGCTTCAACCTCATCAATAATATTTAGTGTTATATCCATTGTGTCACAATACTTTCTGATAATTTAATCACAATGCATGTCCGTTATATACGAAATCTCAAGGGTGAATTGTTATGTAACGGGGAAAACCATATGTAAGCATGTTTCTGATTGACTGAGAAAAGGGATGTATTCAAGTCTCTGATTGGCTGAGAAGGATGCATGTACTTCCGGTTTCCTATTCCTGGACACCTTGACATTCATCCCTATCGTGCACTTGACCAAATCAACAACAACGAATAAATCCCTCAGGCCTAAAGATCAAAGAAGCCATAATGTTTCTTAATTCCCCTTTCTTGAATCAGTAATTCCCCGCCGATTATTTAAATCGAGTTCTCAGGTTAGGTTAGCCTAAAGATCAAAGAAGCCATGTTTCTTTCTTAATTCCCCTTTCGTGAACCAATAATTACCCCTCCGAGTATTTAAATCAATTTATCAGGTTAGGCTAGACAAACATCAATGAAGCCATGTTTGTTTCTTAATTCCCCTTTCGTGAATCAATAATTCCCCTCGATTATATAAATCACCCCATTGTCATTACACCTGGACAAACAACAACAAATAAATCGACCTTGAAACATCCATCAAAGTGAGAAAAATCCTGTTTTTCCATTCTCACTGACAAAAACCATAAAACATCCATAAATTGCTGTACTCGTCGCTGTTTTTTCATTCTCACTGACAAAAACCATAAAACAGACATGAATTGATGTTGACATCCATGAAAAACAACAAATAAATTGACTAACACTCATAACCGCCCAAGAAACATCCATAAAAGTGAGAAAAATCATGTTTTTTCAAGTGAGAAAAACCATAAAAACATGCATAAATTATGTAAAAAAGTTGTAGGTGGCAGCAGGGTTGCCCGTCACGAGTAGCACCCTCCTTTCTACTAATGAAGATAAAGAAAAATCAGAGGGCAATCCTAGAGCCCTTTGTTATAAAAGTTATTCTCTTGTAAAAGTGTCAAGGCCGCTTAACTTATGAAAGTTTATGATTTTAAGCTATTTTCCGTTTTCACATGAATTAATTGTAAAACATATTATAAAACGCTTATTTTCTTGTTTTTTCTGTCTTCCTTAGTTTATTTATATTCCAGGTATATTTTAAAATGTCAGTAGTTATGTAGCTAGCCCCCCTCCCCTCTCCTTTCGAGCTGTCTCCCGTTTTCTCTTTTTATCTTGGTTCCTTGTATGGAACGTTACCCAATTAAATCATAGTTAGCTGTAAAAACCTATATAAAATATTTATAGCCCCCCGAGGTGTCTAGGTATACTTTAAATTTATGTAGGTGTACTCCACTGTAAAAATTCTTGCAGGGCCAGTAGAAGTTCTACTCGGCTGTAAGGCCCTTGATTTTTCCCTAGTGATTTTTAACCTTATTTTGTAAAAGTATGGACGTTCATTTCGTAACTAAAGCTTAGGGAAGATTGACCAATATTTTTCTAGGCAAAATTTTATTATTCTGTTGTCTTTAAGGACAGAAACTCCACCGTAAACTGTAATGAAGTATTAAGGGAAATTTCTGATTATTTGAAGAAGGTAATGATATTCATAAATTTAGCATGAAAAGTTAAGTTATTAAATTGCCTAACAGTTATCGTATTTAATAGAAACACCCATTGAAAAGCACATTTCAAAAAAGAGTTGAAAAAAATGTTAAATCTGTTTATAATCAACAGTAAAATAATTATATCACTAATTTGTTTCATTTTGTCAGGCTGACGAGAATTATACAGCATGGCAACGTTTCCTACCAACTGGCCCTATTGCACTGTTACCTGTAAGTAGCCAATCTAATCGTATTTAATGGAATGGAATAGTGGTCCCAACCTACTCCTCCTGCGTACTTTTAAAGCCCCATAGTTGTGGGGGTGCGTGGGTGGTTCATGTTATGCTACAATGTCGCGGCCGCTTTCTCCTTCAAATTGACTTATTAAAAAAATAAAACAAATATTTTTGTAAATTTTAGAAAAGAAGAACAAGGAAAATTCAATTTTTGGCTCCTTAAAATTATAAATTGCTTTTCTGGCAGAGCCTTAGGTCGCAAGAGGCTGTCATAGATGGGAAAAGACTTTTATCCCTAGAAAAGGGTCCTTTATGGGCTCAATATATATTTTTCCTCCTAATCTTATAGTTTTTATCCTTTTTTAGCACTCATTGTTACAGTTATTCTTATCAATGTAATTTTTTTTTGTAAATACTTAAAATCTGACACAAGGAACTTCAAAGCGAAGATTACATTAAAATTATAGCTTCTATAAATGGTTAATCTTAAGTAAATGCATGAAATGTATTTCTAAATAGTGGTTGTTTTGTCCGAGTGCAGTTAACTTTTAGGCACTTGTCAATATGCTGTTCGTGGATTGCGATTTTAGTCTCTTCCAAAGTTGGGAAAAATTTCCTGATCCACTGTTTCACATATATGTACTTAGGGATGGTCGCTGTCGCCCCTCCAGCACCCTTGATACGTAAATTCACCCATTTCAGTATAATTCTTTCTTTGGTTTTGTTTTTTCTATGTTGCATTTCTTATTGTTTCATTAACTTTAGATTGTATGTTTCTTTTATTGAGTAAAAATCGGACTTTGACATGTCTGGTGCATGTAATAGATGGTAAATAAAATCTATTTACCTATTTTATTATTCTTTTCTGTTTACCTATTTTATTTTACATGTTTTAAAATCTATTTTACCTATTTTAAATATGTTTTACCTATTTTATTCTATTTTACCTATTTTATTATTCCTATTCTATTTACCTATTTTAAAATCTATTTTAAAAAAAAAACCTTATTCGTCCATTGGGCTTTATAAGATTTAATTTGAAAATAATTCTGCCAGTTATAAATAGTCAGATAAAATCTCTCAAATTCGCTTCCTTGATGCTTCTTATTTCCAATGTCGTTTGTATCCTAAATGAGCGGAGCTTGTGATCGATGTTTTAGAATTAAATTTTACTTTATCCTGTGAATTTTATTACATTTAATCCTAAGAAAACTCTGCCAGTTAGAAATAGTCTGATAAAATCTCTCAAATTCGCTTTACTGATGCTTCTTATTTGCAATGTCGTTTGTATCCTAAAAGAGCAGAGCTTGTGATAGATGTTTTTGAATAAAATTTAGTTTTACCCTGTGAACCTCATTACATTTCATCCTAAGAAAACTCTGCCAGTTGGAAATAGTCTGAAAAATGTTGAGAATGTAGAAGAAGGGGAAGAAGAAAAGAAAATTTAGGATTTTCCTGTTTTTATTTTGAGTCGATTTTGTCTTTTAACTGTTAAGTGATTGGTTAAGGGGTTTTTATATATTCATTCCAGTCATATTTCGTTTTCAAAATGTTTCCTAGAGTGTGCACGTGTCGTGGGAAGCTCCTGTAATGTACAAAATATAGAGGACATTCAAATTTATGACGAAAGTCACAGATAAATAGAAGATATTAAGCTTTCGATGTTGTAATGCTAACAAGAAGTTCGTTGTCCTATCCTATGTATGTCGTGCGTTTTATGGAATAAACAAAAATAGAAGAAAAAAGAAAAATGCCAGCTGCATCCTGGACATTAAAGGCTGGACATTAAAAGGTGGACATTAAAGGTTCTATTAAAGGCTGGTATTACCAATATAATCGTATAAGATATATATAATCTCTATAAGAGATACAATATAAGAATATAAGACATATAATATATATCTTATATTATATCTCTTGTAAGAGATATAATATAAGAATATAATATTATGGTTACTGTTTCCACAAAAAATGGTCAATCTTTTTGCGGAAACATACAAATCTTCTTGTGAATTCATTTAAATTCAGCACAAAAAAATAATATAATTCTATTTTTACTCCTCTGTGGTCCAATTTTATATTTTTATTAACACGGAACAAGTGTTGCTCTTAATAAATGACATAACTGAAGAAGTTCTTTTCCATAAATGAAAACATAATTCATTTCCTTTTTACATTACATTACGGTTTACAGATTAGAAAAGCAAATTTCAGGATTCCATCAAAACCTTAAGGAACAAATAATTTAGCATTCACCTCAGATATGTGTTTTTGAAGCAATCGAGATCTATTGCTTCATTTTTATTTGACTATGTTGTTCTTGGTCTCCCTTCATAAAGCCTTTAAGCAATGAAGTCCCATGAGATTATCTAGGTATGCCGAATACAGATGACGCTTAGGATTACTTTAAAAAAATGGCATACTTTAAGACGGCAATATGTCTATACATGTGTGTTTTTTAGTCTGAAAAGATAATGGCAAAATTCACTTCTCTCTTCTTACTATTTAGCCAATAGATAAATAAACACCCAAACATATTATTCTGACATTAAGGATTTCTATGAAAAGTAAAAGGCTAGGCACACGTAGCTTATTTCAGGAACCGATTTCAGCAAGGGTGTATTCCACGTCGAATGATAATAATTAATTATGCTAAGAGGCGGGGCTTAGTGACGTTTTTCGGTGATTAATCATCATCAATTACGTTCTAGACAAGGAATGTACTAGGGCTTTAAAGTTTTAGAGCTCATGTTTAATAATTATCTTATATTAATCATAACTAAAGAAGATTAATCACCGAATAACGTCACTAAGCCTCTTTGCATCATTAATTATAATCATCGCATATAAAGTATCCCCTTGCTGAATTCGGTTCCCGAGAACAGTTACATGTGCTTAGCCCTTTACTTTTCATAGAAATCCTTAATGTCAGAATAATATGTTTGGGTGTTTATTTATCTATTGGCTAAATAGTAAGAAGAGAGAAGTGAATTTTGCCATTATCTTTTCAGACTAAAAAACACACATGTATAGACATATTGCCGTCTTAAAGTATGCCATTTTTTTAAAGTAATCCTAAGCGTCATCTGTATTCGGCATACCTAGATAATCTCATGGGACTTCATTGCTTAAAGGCTTTATGAAGGGAGACCAAGAACAACATAGTCAAATAAAAATGAAGCAATAGATCTCGATTGCTTCAAAAACACATATCTGAGGTGAATGCTAAATTATTTGTTCCTTAAGGTTTTGATGGAATCCTGAATTGCTTTTCTAATCTGTAAACCGTAATGTAATGTAAAAAGGAAATGAATTATGTTTTCATTTATGGAAAAGAACTTCTTCAGTTATGTCATTTATTAAGAGCAACACTTGTTCCGTGTTAATAAAAATATAAAATTGGACCACAGAGGAGTAAAAATAGAATTATATTATTTTTTTGTGCTGAATTTAAATGAATTCACAAGAAGATTTGTATGTTTCCGCAAAAAGATTGACCATTTTTTGTGGAAACAGTAACCATAATATTATATTCTTATATTATATCTCTTACAAGAGATATAATATAAGATATATATTATATGTCTTATATTCTTATATTGTATCTCTTATAGAGATTATATATATCTTATACGATTATATTGGTAATACCAGCCTTTAATAGAACCCATTACCTAAAATATTTTGTTGTTATAGCTGACAGAATCACTTAGTTCCTTGGTTTGGAGTACAACTCGATCCGAGGCAAAACGGCTCATGAATCAATCCAAAGAAGAATTTGTTCATAGCGTAAATCATGCATTTTTTGATGAAGGTTTGAAGCAATCCGGCCCTTCTTCTGCGGTACGTGAACTAACGCCCTTTTTAGAGCAGTTCATACCTTCATTTTTGTCAGAATCTACAAGAAGCTTCATGCAGCTGCCACCCAGTGTCACTAAAGTTGAAGGAACTAAATCGGCATATCCATTGGCGCTTGGGCATGCCAGCTCATATGCGGATAGAAGAGTAGTGCTCGTCGGGTAAGACATTTGCTATTTTGTGAAACTCAGAGTTAATATTTGACATACAGGAAGGAATAAGTGGGAAAAAATTGGAGAAGGATTAATAGTTTAAATGAGTCTTTTGAGCCTGCAAAGCTGTGTAGGCAACCTGGATATGCTTAACAGGGTATTGGAGAAATTCGATCTTTAATGAGACACATTCGGCCTAAAAAAAAAATAAGACAAAATTAATAAAAAAAATTAAGGAATCAAATTTGATTTTATTGACTCCTGACGTCTCTTTTTTTCAAGACAACAAAACAAAAATCTTTTTAATATGTGACCTTGACATGCATTTATTTAAGTAAAGATATTTTCAACAAAATATAGGACACAGTTTTTTTTAAAAGTAGCTTTTTGATGGTTTTAGACCGATGCCTCTTAATCGTCGGGCCCAAAATTATTGCTTTGCTGCAAGAAGTGGCATAAATAGACAGTATGCTACAACGCGATCTCTCTTGTTACACAAAAAGAATACTAGAAGTGTTAATTTGTAATTGAGTGATCCCTCTCCAGGTATCACTTGAATTAAAAAAAGAGAAAAAAAACATGGAGCTGTGACCGTCCGTCTCTGTAAAAATATCGTATTTATGCACATAGGGATTTGATATTTCCGTCATAGGGCTATCGGGTAGTGAATAATACACGGACAAACCACATTGGAATAATTTTCTGTTAAATAACTTGTATCCTCTAATCCCTGACCGACTTTAATTACGCATATCTTGTTACTCTTCCAGAAACCGCTGCGAATGGGTTATAAGAAATGATTGAGGGTGGCTCTGAGGTCTCGCGGTGCAGTGAGCTTGCTATCATATGCGTGAATTCGACATATACTGGCTTGTGGTTTATATATCTATTTTATCGTGTATAGATTCTTTTCCCGCAGTGACTTATAGCGCCAAAACTTTTAAACGGATTTAGAAAGCAAATTATTGTAGCCTCCCACCCCCAAGTCAAAAGTTTAAGTCCACCTGCCCCTCCCCCAATACGCCCTGAAGGTTTCAAATTGATCTACCTAGCTGTTTCCGAAATATTGCGGATTTGCTGTTTTGAAAGCTTGGATAAAGACAATGTCCCTTGATTAGTCTCTGTCTCCTAGCCCAAGTCATAATTTGAGGACCACTTGCACCTCCCCTCCAAAACTTGCTGAAAGTTTCAATATCCCTCAAGCCCTTCCTGAAATATCATATATAGCGAATTTTAAAAACTCCGGTGCTCATAACGTCGTTTGCTGTACGTAAGGACCAGAGCTGCTCCTAGGGTTGGTTGTGCCTGGGGGAAAATTAGTTACAGCGCCCCCTCACGACTCAAATATAAGCAAAAAAACGAATCAAATTGAAAATTGGACCAAACTTGGCAATTCCCCGGCCACGGCACCAGGATCGACTGCTTCAGTGCCCCCCCCCCTCCCTCCTAGGAACGTCTCTGATGCGCTTCATCATATATTATTATTATTCAGAGGAGCATTACGACTTGGGGTGGTTTGAACTTATGCTTAATGATTTGATTGGGCAATTTTTAAAAGCAATATCAGTTAGGAAAATGGTTTGAGGAATAATAACGATAGAACTGATATATTGAAATCACAGATTATGGGTCATTTTAAGAGTAAAATATAAATAATCTACCCATCATATCTGAAATACCGGATAGTTTTGACAGCAAATCCTTTGCTATTTTGATTCTTGATTACTGAAAGTAAATACCCGTAATAGATTCTTTTCATTTCCTATTTAAATTTTGCACACTTAGATTGACGAATTACATGTAATGGAAAAGAAATTAATAAGGAAAGTGATCTGTGGCTTCTGGCATAAAAAATGTCAGGTCTTTTGGAGTGTTTGTGTATGAGGATTATTTTAAGCAGACCTTAGTGATAGTACAGGCAAACTAGAGTTTGACCCCAAACAAATTTCAACATAAAATTTTTTTACACCATGTTTTAGAGAAAAAAAAGCTGAAGAACATATCCAAAGGTGCAAATTCTAGGTCGACGCAAAACTAGTTTTTTCTGCTTTTCGTGTTAATTTTTTCATTTTAAAAAAATGAACTGTCGGTAAATATTCGTTTTTCTGTATATGAAGTATCATCCCGGTGTAAAATGAAGAGCTGAGCCCGAAAAATAAAGCAAATTTGATGTACAATGTACCAGAAAAAAGTTTCATAACCATCAATATATGATTTTACCCTTCTCATCGTTGTGACCTCTTTTTCACCGTACTAACAGAAGGCAACTATTCTGACATAAAATGATGAGCTGAGCCCAAAAATCAAATTAACCTGATGTAATTTCTACTAGAAAATCAATTTCATATTCATCGATATGCACTTTTTTATTTTCATTTGACATGTTTCTTTTAGCACTTATTGTCCACCAATTCGTCGATTGTTGGTAAAAACAAATTGCAACAGAAATAATTTTTACACCATGTTGTAGAGGTAAAAAAAAGCTGAACAACGTATCCAAAGTTGCACATTCTAGGTCGACGCAAAACTTGTTTTTTTTTGCGTATCCTGTCAGTTTTCTCACTTTCCTAACAAAAAAAAAATTAAGTTCTGGTAATTGTTGGTTTTTCTTGAACTGAATTAATATTCCGATGTAAAAAGACGAGATGAGTGCGAAAATGGAGTCAAATTTGGTGTACGGTATATAAAAAAATTTCATAATCATCAATATGAGATTTGTACGCTTCTCGCCGTTGTGACCCCTATTTTTTTCTACCACACCATCTTTCGCTGGCTAAATTGTTGGTTTTGAGATCCAATAATTAGCTAGCCTGAATCTGATCGTTGCTGGCTCCATCACCTGATGGGTTGGCCTAAAAAAGGCGATTGCAAGATGTTTATTAAAACAAAAACATTAGAAAAGGGAAATCATCTACGAAACTAGTTTTCAGCGGCCGACATTTAAAATCCCTCTTAGAATAAACTATTATCAACACACTGACTAGTCTTCACAACTGATAAAATTATCAGATTAACTTCATGAACACTTGAAAGACAGAATCAAACTCCGAATAGTATTCACAACTTATTCTTTTAATTCAGATATCTAAGCTTCGATGTTCTCCTCATCGTTATAGCTTTCGATTCTTGGAGAGTTAGAGCATGCTATTCCTTTGCACGTTTTACATGGTACAGTGCAAGCTAAGCCGTTTTTAAAGCAGCTACATCTCGTTGAGCTACATTCCAGTTGACAGGAGCACCTCACTATTTTCTAAAACAGATAAAGGACTGGTAAGACGTCAGAAGTCAATGGATACAAGAAGTCATCTTTATTTTTCCATCCCCATTCCTCTACTTTAAGTTCAAAATCAGGAACTCTACTCCATACCTGAACTGTGTAGAAAACCCTGTAACTGTGGAATTTAGCCGCATCAGGAGTTGGTAGTAACTGTTCTGGGTGGACCAACGTGCTAGCAGTCACTTTCTTTTTAGAAACTCCCCTGTGGAATTTATTCAGATTTTCCCCTTTTGATGAGCCATATATCATGAGCAAAGCGTCTTCTCCTGCAACCCTTGCTTCCTCCTTTGAAGGTGACTTCAGCATGAAAGCTGTAGCTGATATACGAAAATCGGCATCTATCATTAGCTTCTTCAGAGCAAGGCCTTTTCCCACACTGTGAATCTGTGAAGTAGTCACAGCCTAAGATGGCGTGAGGCAAAAAGAATCAGATGGCATGTTTCTTGGCCCAATTTCTCTTTCAATTTGTGAATATCCCTTATTTGGGGAGCTTTGTTCGACTTTGGCTCAGGTGCAAAGAATAGTTTCTTGCTTGATAGGTCACCATGATAAACACAATAGAACCAAAAGATCAATATCATCTCCAATGACGGCAGTGTCGTAATACCGGGAAGAATCAACAGCAGCTTGCACAATTGGGGCATCTGCATCAATTGGTGCCTAGACTACGACGAAGCCCTTTGATCGGAGATAAACAGCCAACGCGCAGATAAACCTGACCTTGTTTTTCTTGCAGGAAGAGAACTCATCCTTTTTTACCTTCTGCTGTATATCTGATATGAAGAAGATCTCACGGCCAATTATACTACTTCTCTCCGACTGGGCCATATCCTTTGTGGTAGCTCCGCCATCGTAGCCGTCAAACACAATAGTGGCAGATGGATAATTTAAGGTCACGTAAGTAGCATAATGGTCAATGATTTTGGAGTATCGTTCTTTTTGGCCCATGGAATTCTGTGCAGAAGAGCTCCACTGTCGATGATATATCAAATGCCTTTCGGAAGGGGACTAGAGCGCTCCTCAAGATCGCAAGCCTGTGCTATAGCCTTGGAAAACTCTGGCTTGTTCGGAGACCGGAGCATGCAAGAACTGTCAAAAAGTGATGCCGGTTAGGATACAAAGTTAGTGTTGAAAGTACTCAGATTCCGTGAGATTGATCCTCTTTGCTAGCGTTATGAATCTTTGAAAATACAGAGTGGGGTCCAGTCTTTTGCAATCTCCACCTGGATTCTGCTTTGTAGTAATTTGAACTGCCTGTTGTTTTCGTGAAACACAAAATCAGCGACCAGCTTTCCAGATATGGAGTCAATGATTTTTAGGCCTAAATCTCTAGGAGAATCAACGTCAGACCGTTGGTGATGTTTCTTAGTTGAAGATCCCCATTAAATGGTGATCCTTTTTCTAGGAAATTGATAACGATGTGGATGTTTTTACAATCTCTTAACTGCCTCGGCTCGGACGTTTCCTTATGTCGTTCACTAGTACCATAGAAAACCTGTGACATACCCTCCATCGGAAGATTTAGTGCAGAACAGACTGGTCAAGACAGAACCCATAATGACCTTTGAACCTTTTTCATACCACTTCCATCGGTAAGGCCACCAGCCGTTATGAAACAGCGCATGAGCTCCTGCTCACTGACAAGATCCGTGGACAGCCCAGCCCAGAATCTATCAGAACGTCTGATCACATGCATCCCATTCTGGAAGGCTTGATAAATAGAAGAATGGGTTTCTTGGAGCTTGACCATTCACAGGATGTAAAGCTGGCAGGATTTTGTGTAACTGCTTTGCCCAGATGCCACAAGATAAGGTAGCATGTCAGAGGTGGATTTTGAGTGGAGATCCTATGACCCAGATCGATTAGGATCGTTAACGTTAAGGGTCATATGTTAGAACAAGATACTTTTCAAGGCGCGATTATCTTCTCAGTAGATCTTTCTATGAAAAGAAAAAAGATAAAACAGTTCTTTGATATAAATTTCCAAGAATTTTACTACGTACGGTTGGATACATTAGTTTACCGTTACAGACTGTAGATCTTTGGTTGAAATGATGACACAAACAAAAATGATCTCTTACCTTTAAATATCAAGTCAATGGGAAAAAAGAACATTCGCGGGTGAAAATTTTTTAGCTTGTTAGGTGGCAGATACATTGAATGACTTTTTTGTATCTATAGATGGCAAGATATCAAACACGGGTTATCAAACGTGACTTAATAAATGATTACCCGGGGTAATTTTCAATTGTGATTTTTTAGCTTACGGCTTTATCCGTAAAGTCACTTGGACCAAGCTTGGGACGAAATGTTGATATTATTTATTGCATACGAAGGCCATGAAAGTGGTATAGCTGCCTTCTGTACGTTAACTGATCTTCTAAACGAGCCAACCATAATTCATCAGCCCACTTATTTTTTTTTTTTTTTATTTTTTTTTTTTTTACCAATAATGGACAAATTGGTGGACAATAAGTGCTGAAAGAAACATGTAAAATGAAAATGAAAAAAAAGTGCATATTGAAGAACATAAAACAGGTTTTCTAGTAGACCTTACATTAGGTTAATTTGATTTTCGGGATCAGCTCAACATTTTACGTCCGAACAGTTGTCTTCTGATAGTATGGCGAAAAAAATGTCATAACGATGAGAAGGCTAAAATAACATATTGATGATTATGAAACCTTTCTGGCATATTGTACATCAAATTTGCTATCATTTTCGGGTTCAGCTCTTTATTTTACATCAGGATGGTACTTCATTGACAGGAAAACGAACATTTACTGATAGTTCATTTTTTTTTTTTTAGGAAAAACTGAAAGAATTGACACGTAAAGCAAAAGAAAATTAGTTTTGCGTCGACCTAGAATGTGCAACTTTGGATATGTCGTTAAGCTTTTTTTTTCTCTACAATATGGTATAAAAATCATTTCTTTTGCAATTTGGTTTGGGTCGGACCCATTCTTTTGGCTAGTTTGCCTGTACTATAAGGAGTTGGATCATATTACCTTTTTAAGAAATAAATTTGGTATAAAAGGGCTAATATATCTTTTGTCGTTTTGGTACATGGATTCAGATTTTAGGGAGAATTTTCTTACGTACAAAGTTAAACGTTCCCAGTTAATTATTTGAGGCTTTTAATATTTGTAATTTATTCATTTGTCTTCTAAACAACTTGATTGGTACCTCATTGTATTTCTGACGACTATTGCTTTCTCTCTAAATCTTCAGACTAGTAACATGTAACACAAGTGAATGTTAAGCTAAAATCGAACGCAGAAGCTAACGAGAAACTGAAGAGTGAATTGATACTGGTTCGCCAAAATTTACAGTCAGCCACGCTTAGAGCTGACCGTTTAAAGGATGAGTTGCGGCGCAGCAATGTTATAATCTACAACTTTGAGGCGGTGGATCCGAGAAGGTATACCCTTAGTGAAGAGATTAGGAAGGTTTTGAACGACGTAATTCCCATTTTGCGCCTCACCCGCAGTGATGTAAGAGACTCTTTCCAATTGAAGGCGGGTCCTATTGTGCTAAAGCTGAATTCGATGGACGTAAGAAATATGATTTTAAGGGGAAATGCACTTCTACGAGAATATGGACTTTCTGCTGCACCCGATTATAGCCCCGATCAGCGTGAAGCTAGAAAGCACCTCAGAGTAGAAATGAATAAAGCTCTTTCTGAAGGTCATTCTGCCTATCTCAGGGGTGTCAAACTCTATGTGAACGATGCTATGTTTAAATATGATGAGCTATCGAATAAGGTTATAAAGGAGACTCCGCGCACCACGCAAAAAGTACAAAAGGCAAGAGCACCTACTGCAGGCGCCATTAATAAGGGCAGCGAAGTTGTTATTCGAGGAAATGCGGAAGACAATTCGGGTAGCGATGCAACAATGTCGGATAGCGATGCGGAAACAGTAGTTGAAGTTGATGTGAATAACCCCGCACCTACAGTAAAACCTACCATTAAGACACTATTTTAGCGAGGTCTCCATTAAAGGGTAATGATAAGAAGACGCGAAAATTATCGGAAGTTATTAGTCCTGAAGAACAATCAAGGGGAAAGAGTAGGAATGTTTCCAGGTGAGTGTCGCCCACAGGTGGTTGGTCAAATAGAGTTGGTTGATACGTGTCGAGGGGCCCCCGTGGACGTACCCCTTATAGTAACAGATATCGTGACTATTACCACATTACTCCGGAAGATTCAGATTTTGATGCAGCTAATACCGAACAGCGACAGGTACGCAGTGACTAGGAAAAACCTGGCCATATACATCGAATAAGTTTAGTAACCTGGAACGTACAAGGTGTGAAAAATAAAGTGAAACAGATTAGTGAAGATTTAAAGTCAATCGATATTATAGGGTTAGTTGAAACATGGCATAGCGCAAGTGACCCTCCGATATTTGACGGTTTTATTGTTGAGCTTGTTGCGCGAAAGCCAGCTGGAAACATGCGCTGCTATGGAGGGATAACCGTGTTACTAAGTAAAGCTCGTTTCCGTTGTTATCATAGAATTGCTAGTAATTCAGAGAACATTCTTTGGGTACGGTTGGAGTTAGTGAGAAATAAATGGGTGACTTTAGGATCTGTGTATATAGCGCCTCAGAATAGTTCCTATAATAGAGAGGAAACATGGGATGTGTTAGCCGAAGAGTTAAGTAGACTAAGAAGGGATTTTACAGAGGATGTTTTTGTTGTTATGGGGGATTTTAACGCTTATACGGGTGCTTTATTAGAAATGGAGAGTGTCTCGTTCCGAGAAGTGCCTGACTTGGTTCCATCTGAGTATGGAATGCCTAGATGTAGCAGAGATATGGATAGGAGGGTGAATTGTGGGGGAGAAGGCTCTTGGAGCTCTGCTCGGAGAATGGTCTAATAATTGGGAATGGGAGATTTTGGAACTGATGGGGGAGTAGGGGAGTTTACCTATATGTCGGGAGCTCGTCGGAGTCTGATAGATTATGTGTTGGTTGGCAGTGGGCTTTCAGCTCAATTAGTTGATGTTGTGGTACTTCAGTCAGTTGGTTCAGACCACTGGCCAGTTAAGTTAGAGTTGGGTTTAGAGGTTGAAGGTAAGAGGAGCGGTATTGGAAAGAGGTATGAGACAGTCGGTCAAAAGAAGGTTAGAGTTCGAAAACCGTTAAAAAAAAGATTGGAATAATAAAGAAATTGATAATAGGAATGAGATAATAGCGAGACCGGAAGTAATGGATAGATTAGAGGAGATTAGAAATCTAGATTGCGGTGCTGAGGAAGTCCTTGCCGAGTTATGTGAGTTAGTGCACCAGTGGTCTAGTAAAGCGATAGGAAGGAAAGTTAAATCAGGATATTAGGGATATTATGGTGGGAAATGTAGAAGGATAAAGCAGGAGGTAGAAACAGAATTAGAAATTTTTAGGCAGTGCCAGGATGAAGAATTGCGGTTAGAAGCGTTGAATTTTTATAGAGTTAAGAATATAGAATATAAGAAATTGCTGAAGAGGAAAAGTAGGGAGTGGGATAGTTTAGAAAGGAAAAAGATGATGGAGGATTTCACACTAGGGAATGTTAAAGAATTTTGGAGTAGAATGAGAAAGGAAAGAGCTAATATTTCAGGTCAAACACCTTCACCGGAGTCGTGGCCTGGTTATTTTGAGAATTTAGAAGGAGACTGTGAAGGGCTAGAAGAGGATAGTCAGTCGTCATGTTCAGGTGAAAGTATTTTCCTGCTGCAGGAGAATGATTATGAATTAGTAGGGGAAGTGACAAGAGAGGAGGTTAGAGAAGTAGTTAGTAAGATGAAAGGAGGTTCAGCACCAGGTTTGGATGGGATACCAGCCTGGGTGGTTAAGAAATTTGTGTCGGTGTTTTTGTCGATATTAGTTATGGCATTTAATAGTATTGTATCTACAGGTAAGTGGCCAGAATTGTGGAAGACTTCAGTTGTTATACCGCTTTTTAAGAAGGGGGACCCTAGCTGGAATGATAACTATAGGCCCATGGGTCTAGCACCAGTTTTTAGTAAAGTGTTAGAAAAATTTTTAGATAGGAGGCTAGATAGGTGGTTAGATAAAAATAAGATTATAAATGAAGAGCAAGGAGGATTTAAGAATGATTATAGTACAGCATATAGGGCAGTTGCGCTTAGAGCTATAGTCGATAAGTAGGGAACAGGGAATAGCCGTCTATATGCAGCTTTTTTAGACCTAAGAAAAGCTTTTGATAATGTTGAGAGGGTGCTTTTGGTAGATATTCTGAGAAGTATTGGTTTACCTAGTATTTTTGTGAGGTTAGTTATTAGCATGTATTGCGGAACTAAGGCGGTAGTAAAGGTAATAGATCAGGGTCAGGGTTATCAGAGTCTAGAGCATATAGATACCGTAAAGGGTTAAAACAAGGTAGTGCTCTTTCCCCCCGTTTGTTTTCTATTTTTATAAATGATTTAGTTCAGTTTTTGGAAAGAAGGTGGACTCCGACAGTGGATCTTTGTTCCAGAATTATTTTCAGTTTTGCTTTTTGCTGATGATTGCATACTTGTAGATAAGTCTGCCCATGAATTACAGATTTCGTTAGGTCTTGTTGCAGATTACTTAGATATGAAGAAGCTCCAACTTAATGCTAAGAAGAATGAAATAGTTATTTTTGGTAAAAGAAAGGATGAAGAATGTAATGATAAGTTTATGTTTAATGGAGACGAAATAACGATAGCTGAAAATTCAAAATATTTAGGTTTTATATTTCAAAATAATGGTATTTGGTGTGCCCACATTAAAGAGTCACTAAAAAGGGGGAAAGCGGCTATATCGACGGTTTTTAGGAATGGTACAGTTATGGGTATTAAAAGTCTAGCAATGCATAAGAGAATATTTTTAACGAAGATTATGCCAGTTATTCATTATGGTGGGGAATTATGGTGGATGGAAGCGGCAGAACAGCTGAAGCCCTTCAGGTAACTTATTACAAAAGGCTTTTCGGCCTCCATAGGACTACGCATACCCAGTTTTTGAAAGGGGAGCTAGGGCTTTTTTCGCTCCGTAAACATAGGCTGGTTCAGGTAGTGAGATTTTGAATGAACATAGTCCATGTACCACGAGGAAAATTTATTAGAGAGGCCTATGAAGACCTACTTTTTTCAGGGTGTAAGAGGTCGTGGCCGTCTAGGGTTAAATCCTTATTAGACAGATTAGGATTGTCCTATATATGGAATGATGGTAGAGGTCCTGCCATTAGTCAGATTGATATAATAGGAATAGTTAAACAATGATTAGAAGATCAGGAGATACAGACATGGCGGAATGAAATTGAGAGATCCGAGACATTAAGCGTTTATAAGGATGTTAAAAAGGTGTTTGGCCAGGAGATTTACTTTAAATTTAATTTGCCAAGTAAGTATTTGTCATTATGGTTGCAGCTGCGGGCCAACTGTTTGCCTTTGAGATGGAGGAGTAAAGTATTTGAGAGAGGTAAGGGGTTCCCGGCGTCTAGGTACACGTGTCCCATTTGTAGTATTGAAGAGGAAAATCTGAACCATTTTCTTTGCCGGTGCCAGGGGCTTACTGATTTGAGGGAGGATGTTTTGGGGAAAAGTAATTTTTCACTTCGGGGCATGTTGTCTCAGACGGTACCTAGCCTCATGTGTAGATTATGTAGATTATATAGATTTGTTGATCAGGCACTAAAGATAAAAAAGGAACTATTGTGAAGAAGATTTGTTATGGTTTGGAATAAAAATGCTGAAGGGAGTTTTACTTTTGTTTTCCTGCTATATTTGATGTATAGTGTATATGGCCCTGTAGAAAGGCTTTTGAATACACGATTATTATTATTATTATTATTATGTGTGTGACATTGTGTGTAAGTATGTGAGTTAGTTTTATAGTATTGTGTGTGCGTTTGTGCTGCACTTGTTATGTTATTTTATTTTTATTTGCTGTGGGCTATGCTTAGTTATTGTTATATATGTGATTATCATGTATTTTGACTTTATATGCAACTGTGTTTGTTTTTGCCATGGCCCAAAGAGGCTTTAGTTTTGCAATAAATATCTATCTATCTATCATGTCGGCTACTTGATAATGGCTTTGATTTATTTTATTATTTTCTTGTCTCTATTGTTCTTAACTAGCTCAATTAAATACTCTTTCTTATGTGTGGCTTCCCTTGAAATGATGAATATATCAATATTTATGAATTGTCTACCCTATAAACTTACGCCATATATGTACTAACTCACAACAATTTTTATTGTCTGATTTAGTGACGCCGCTCACCGTGTTCACCCCTTGGCTGGACAAGGAGTCAATCTTGGTTTTAACGATGTTCGAATTTTAACTGAAGTTTTAGAGCGGAACGTCTTAGATGGCGCTTCGTTGGGTATGTTTTTTATTTTTTTTTTTTTTTTTTTTTTTTTTTTAAGGTTAAATATGCGAAAAACCTCTTGGTATTGAATGTATGGAAAAAATAGCTATTTTTTGTCTTTTCTGGAGGCGAGGAGTGGGGTGTATTCTGGAAATATATGTAAATTTTTCTATAATTTTATTACAGTTTTACAATTTTATTATATAATTATTTATCGAAATGATAATGGCGAAATTTACATTGATCACAATTGATTGCTGTAATATCCAAGAGACGAGATAAGTTTCGTCTACAGAATAAAGGTCATCTCAACTTGATCTGTAACATTTTTAAGAATAACTTAACACTAATTTAGTAAGGCTGTTCCAGTTTTTATTATCAATATTACAGTGTAGGTTTGTTTGGGTATATAGTTAAATGGTCTTAATCCGATGTTATGTTATCTGATTAGAGATCTGTTTAGAACTGAGGTGAATTGCCCCACAGGTGTCCTTGTAATACATATCTCGGAAGATCTTATGGTGCTGTATCCAATTTATGCATTAAATGATATCTATGGAGCAATGTATTGAACTATTACTGCATTTGAAATATTGTTATTAGGTTCTTGTAACAGGCTGATTTCTTGGATAAAAAATTGCTAAATAATTAATAGTGCGACGAAGAGAATTTACATTTTTGGCTTAGGACATCTGTTTATAGCATCTTTTAAGCGTACAAGCAGGGAAGGAGTTGATAGAGGAGCTGGAATGTAAGCTCTTCAACTCTAACTTTGTATCTAGGCAATACACACTGCTTAAGGTATTCACCCAGCACAATTATCTCTCAATTTATTGAGAAGTCATTGTAATGGGTAGGAGACGTAGGAACCTTTTTCACTGTTCTTCATTCCTGCTGTAGGTTCACTATTGAAGGTGTTATTTGACCTAGCTCAACGTTTTATTGGTGTTAGCAAGAAGTTGTTGTTCTGGTTTTGTTTGTTTTTTCGAAGTTCTACACTAAGAATGAAGCCTATATCATTGAGAGAGAAGGAGATATACGATGTGAGCGTCCGTACACAATGCAGCTCGTATGGATAACCTTGGTATATAGCCTAGGAAGGCGATAGAAATGATTTTGGTGTGAAACCATGCATGCAGCCTGAGCGGGCGATAGAGATGGAGCCCAGACACATTACCATGCATTTATATCTTATACCTTACCACCTACGTCTATTAGGCCGTAGGTTATTTGGGCATGTTGACAACGGATGAAACTGACAATGGTGCATATGATCAGTTGCAATGGCTAATATTATTAGCAGTATTATTGTCAGACTACTATCGGAAAAAATATTCCAAACGTATATCCGCTTCAATTGATCTAGATACAAATATAAACCTGAATGTTTATGCTGATTTTTGCAAACCGCTGATGTAGATGTGGATGCTTTCAGCATGATTATTACAGAATCATGCTCTACATGTTAAAGCTCCGGAAGTAGCTACTATCCCCACGAAAAAAGTTCGTCATGTTTCTTTTTTTTATCAAATTCATTAATTTGGCTGAAAGGATGAAATTGACCGTGGTATATTTAGTCAGTTGCAATCGCTGATATTAGCAATATCTTATCAGGTCACTATCGGCAACAATATTGCTAATGTATATCCGCATCAATTGATGCAAGGGATTTAGTCTTGCAAACCCCTGATGAAGCCAGGGATGCTTGCAGCATGACTATGATTGAATCGTGATGTACCTGTAAAGGCTGCGGAATGAGCTACTACCCCCACCAACCCCTGCAAATAAAGTTTGCTCTGTTTCAGGTTTAGGTATTTATTCATTACTTTGTATGAAATGCAAACATTTATTTATTTTATTTTTTTGTTGTTTTTTTTTAAGTACCAAGGACACTAAAAATGAAATCTGTTTTTTTTTTATTGGTTAAGTGGGAACTTACACAGCAATATAAGTCTTTGAAAACTAGCAAAACTCGGGAACACAATTTTTAATGAAAAATACTTCTGTATGCAATCGCTTATAGTTTATGCCTAGCGGGCGCCAAGTTTGAAAATAAAGAACATATGTGAAAATAAGCAGGAAACAAACGAAAAAAAATATACCATGATTGAGCTCTAGAAACTTACTTTCCTGATTGCTATCGCAAAAGACTAACACTGCCATACATCTAAACTATGCATTAATATGGGTATCACTAAAATTATTCAAGATTATATTCTTCAAATTAGTAATTAATTGACGTGCCTACAAAATTATCTTTTTAGAAAGATCAGCTAGACTATCCTATTCTGTTATACGTATCCCTTTACTTGACTGTTGACACATCAATAGAATCCTTTTTATTTTCTTCTGATTCAAAAATAATAATTTTTATTACTTTATTTTTATAGATCCCACTAGCTCTATATTTGTTCAAGAGCCTTATTGAACATAACGCTTGCGCTTGTGTTATCGATTGCTGTATTGCTTGACGGCCAGATGGACACAAAACGGGCGTTACAACCCTTTGGTTGGGCTTGTTTGTAAACAACAAAAGTTTCCGCTTGCGGTAACAACCGGATCAGTGTGGTAACAAAAGAGAGAATTTGCACAACGAAAAAGATCTTAATAATTTCATAACAACCATATGAAAATTGTGGAAACTCCCAATTTTCCGGTACGAATAGATCTAAAACGGAGTCAGGGGGCAAAAAATGGTTTCATTTTAATGTCCTTAGTACTTCAATAGCAGTGTTTTATTTAATTGACTCTAATTTTCAGTTCTATTGAATTCGCAAAAGGAATACGACATTATGACTGCAAGAAAAAGCCGTTTTCACTCTGTCTCACAAATTTATTTTTTAAAACAATAAAAAACTTCGCTCTTATCGTAAAGAGCGAGGCGTTGAGGAGGGGACAGCCCTTTCATATACGGAATAATTTCTGTTCGTTTTAAGTTTTAATGTCGCTCCTTACTTTCAGTTAAAAAAACTAAGTTTTTTTTTATTCAAACAGAATAAAAAGACCACTAGTTCAGGGGATAGTTTATTAAAACAACTATGACACCTAGGAATATCGCAGATAGTGGCTAATTTAACATTGCTATATGTCATTAAGAAGCAATTAATGTTAAATAGCTGGAATATACAAGGAAAAGAGTGCAAGGGATATATTTTGCAGTGATACATTTGATTTAGCAATGTAGTGGTATATAGTGATATATTCATTCTACATCCCATAGAACCAATGTTGTGACAGAGGAAAGTGTATCATTCATTTTAATGGCTTATGTTACTATTAATTACGTCTCAGACAAACTGAATAAAATTATTCAGCATGAGATTAATTTCTAAAGAATTAATTATTTTCTTGGAATGCTTAATCTGGATGTGTTTTGATGATAATTTAAGTTATTTGGATTTTTCTTCTTTTTTTACTTTCAGTCAGAACGTAAAAACAAATATAAGTGGTGTTCATATTGAAAAGCATTCAAGTAAGGACGTTAATAAAAAAAAATATTATTAAATTCGATATTGTTTTCCTACTTTTTTGTACTCACAAACGGCTAAATTCACGGAAGTAGAGTGTTTGTTTGATGACTTTTTAGTCCTAACATTGCGAATTTTTGTTGTCATTTTTTTTTATTTTTGGTAAAGTTGTTAATTTTGTTGCAGGAAGTATGCTTTATCTTGCTGAATACGAAGCGCTCTCTCAGAGGCATAATGTTCCAATAATGGCTGCAATCAACTCTTTATATAATTTGTACACAACTAATCTTCAACCTTTAGTAACGCTTCGTGGCATTGGCCTGAATTTAATAAATACAATTGGCCCCTTGAAGTCTTTCCTTATAAGCAGAGCGTCTTGAGTAAGTAATTGGAAATCGATTCGCTAAAACATTGAAGAGCTCAAACTTTTTTTCTTAGAAGGAGTGGACAATCTTTTATAGTGACTGAAATTTTTGTCTTTACTCTTGGGGACAAGATTTGAAAAGTTTTAAACTCTTCAAAGTTTGTTAGCATTCTTGGGGATTTGGTAACTCCAAATAGGTGCATTCAAATTTTCTACGCTATATTTTAGATTCTCTCTCTCTCTCTCTCTCTCTCTCTCTCTCTCTCTCTCTCTCTCTCTCTCTCTCTCTCTCTCTCTCTCTCTCTCTCTCTCTCTCTCTCTCTCTCTCTCTCTCTCTCTCTCTCTCTCTCTCTCTCTCGCTCTCTCTCTCTCTCTCGCTCTCTCTCTGTCTCTTTTAAACTTTTGAGTGCCGCAAAACTTCAAAAACTTTGAAGAGGATTTTCTCAGAATAATGAAAAGTGTATACACTCGTTTTTACATTTGTACGGCCATGATTTACCCCACCTAATGTGCACTATTTTTCTTGCTGAAACCCCCCCCCCCCCGCCCGAAGAAGAATATTTTTTCCCACTTCTAAGCACTGGTTCTTAGTGCTCTGATACTGACACTACTAACAGAGACTCTTATCATTGCTGACAATATCTGATTGGCTAAATTCTGACATGTGCTAGCAAAATCATTATTCGGCTGCTGCATTTTCAAAAAAAAAAAAAAAAACATACGAAAATCGCCTGGCGAAAACAGCTTTAAAGTAATCGTTAAAATCTTCCGTGCGTCTTTCTTTTTTCATATCATCTCTGTCTCTTTTGGACTTGAAACAGAGCTAATGATTACAACAAAGAAGAGAGGAAAACGATGAAGAAGTGAAAAAAAAACTTTTATTAATAATCTTATTCAAAAACCCTCAAACGAAACACAATAAAAAGAATAAACGAATAACTTTTTTGTTTAAGGAGTAAAAACTAAGACATGGAGTTGTATTGGGGGGAGGGGGGCTTCAAGCTACAAAGATTCGGCTTGGTCATCAGGATATTCGGTCCTTAGAAAGGTTTCTTGAATACCCGTCATAGTGCCAAAGCTGTATACTGGAAGCACATCACTGGAAGTACTGGAACTGCACAGTGTACTGGAAGCACTGGAAGCTGTGTACTGGACTTTGAAGTACAGTAATGCCTTTTGTTTCTGAATATTTATAACTGGAATTGCTGAAAATAGTATGCTTGAATCGGCGTTGCGATTTAGTATCTTTGGTATTTGGTTATTTAATTTATATTATTTTTCTAGTGACTTAAAATGGAATTTAGATCATTATTTATCTAGTGTAGAATTCTCTTTAAAGAGTTTTGGAATAACTCCAAAGTCCTCTATGACAGAAGGATAGGCTAGTACAATATTTATCATCAGGGATTGTAACATAAAAGTCTGCTTGCCATTATTATTCGAGTTGATGCCTAGAGACTAAGGTCGGGGAACAAAACGGGGGGGGGGGGGAGAAACAGTTCAATGGTTCGACTGATAGCTCACATCGTTCACGCTAATAATGTGATGACACAAAAACGGGGTTAGTGTTTGACCGCCTCTTGCGATCAATGCATTAGCTTGGGTTCTTCTTTAAATAATCCATGGTAAAGTTAAATAGCTAAGTTTTAAACTACTTAAGTAGTTTATGCATTGATAGTGATCAATGCATTGGCTTAAATACTTCTTTAAATGATCGATGGTAAAGTTAAATAGTTAATTTTTTGACTAGTTAAGTACTAAAGTTAAGTATTAAAGATTTAAGTACTTCTAATAATATGGTGAGACAAAACGGGGTTGGTGTTTGACCACCTCTAGTGATCAATGCATTGGCTTAAATACTTCTTTAAATGATCTATGGTAAAGTTAAATAGTTAATCCTTTAACTAGTTAAGTACTAAAGTTAAGTATTCAAGATTTAAGTACTTCTAATAATATGGTGACCCGAAAATGGGGTCGATGTTTGACCGCCTCTAGTGATCAATGCATTGGCTTAAATACTTCTTTAAATGATCGATGGTAAAGTTAAATAGTTAATTTTTTGACTAGTTAAGTACTAAAGTTAAGTATTAAAGATTTAAGTACTTCTAATAATATGGTGACCCGAAAATGGGGTCGATGTTTGACCGCCTCTAGTGATCAATGCATTGGCTTAAATACTTCTTTAAATGATCGATGGTAAAGTTAAATAGTTAATTTTTTGACTAGTTAAGTACTAAAGTTAAGTATTAAAGATTTAAGTACTTCTAATAATATGGTGACCCGAAAATGGGGTCGATGTTTCACCGCCTCTAGTGATCAATGCATTGGCTTAATTACTTCTTTAAATGATCGATGGTAAAGTTAAATAGTTAATCCTTTAACTAGTTAAGTACTAAAGTTAAGTATTCAAGATTTAAGTACTTCTAATAATATGGTGACCCGAAAATGGGGTCGATGTTTGACCGCCTCTAGTGATCAATGCATTGGCTTAAATACCTCTTTAAATTATCGATGGTAAAGTTAAATAGTTAATTTTTTGACTAGTTAAGTACTAAAGTTAAGTATTAATGATTTAAGTACTTCTAATAATATGGTGACCCGAAAATGGGGTCGATGTTTGACCGCCTCTAGTGATCAATGCATTGGCTTAAATACTTCTTTAAATGATCGATGGTAAAGTAATATAGTTAATTTTTTGACTAGTTAAGTACTAAAGTTAAGTATTAAAGATTGAAGTACTTCTAATAATATGGTGACCCGAAAATGGGGTCGATGTTTGACCGCCTCTAGTGATCAATGCATTGGATTTAATACTTCTTTAAATGATGGATGGTAAAGTTAAATAGTTAATTTTTTAACTAGTTAAGTACTAAAGTTAGGTATTAAAGATTTAAGTACTTCTAATAATATGGTGACCCGAAAATGGGGTCGATGTTTGACCGCCTCTAGTGATCAATGCATTGGCTTAAATACTTCATTAAATGATCGATGGTAAAGTTAAATAGTTAATTTTTTTACTAGTTAAGTACTAAAGTTAAGTATTAATGATTTAAGTACTTCTAATAATATGGTGACCCGAAAATGGGGTCGATGTTTGACCGCCTCTAGTGATCAATGCATTGGCTTAAATACTTCTTTAAATGATCTATGGTAAAGTTAAATAGTTAATCCTTTAACTAGTTAAGTACTAAAGTTAAGTATTCAAGATTTAAGTACTTCTAATAATATGGTGACCCGAAAATGGGGCCGATGTTTGACCGCCTCTAGTGATCAATGCATTGGCTTAAATACCTCTTTAAATGATCGATGGTAAAGTTAAATAGTTAATTTTTTGACTAGTTAAGTACTAAAGTTAAGTATTAAAGATTTAAATACTTCTAATAATATGGTGACCCGAAAATGGGGTCGATGTTTGACCGCCTCTATTGATCAATGCATTGGCTTAAATACTTATTTAAATGATCGATGGTAAAGTTAAATAGTTAATTTTTTGACTAGTTAAGTACTAAAGTTAAGTATTAAAGATTTAAGTACTTCTAATAATATGGTGACCCGAAAATGGGGTCGATGTTTCACCGCCTCTAGTGATCAATGCATTGGCTTAAATACTTCTTTAAATGATCGATGGTAAAGTTAAATAGTTAATCCTTTAACTAGTTAAGTACTAAAGTTAAGTATTCAAGATTTAAGTACTTCTAATAATATGGTGACCCGAAAATGGGGTCGATGTTTGACCGCCTCTAGTGATCAATGCATTGGCTTAAATACTTCTTTAAATGATCGATGGTAAAGTAAAATAGTTAATTTTTTGACTAGTTAAGTACTAAAGTTAAGTATTAAAGATTTAAGTACTTCTAATAATATGGTGACCCGAAAATGGGGTCGATGTTTCACCGCCTCTAGTGATCAATGCATTGGCTTAAATACTTCTTTAAATGATCGATGGTAAAGTTAAATAGTTAATCCTTTAACTAGTTAAGTACTAAAGTTAAGTATTCAAGATTTAAGTACTTCTAATAATATGGTGACCCGAAAATGGGGTCGATGTTTGACCGCCTCTAGTGATCAATGCATTGGCTTAAATACTTCTTTAAATGATCGATGGTAAAGTTAAATTGTTAATTTTTTGACTAGTTAAGTACTAAAGTTAAGTATTAAAGATTTAAGTACTTCTAATAATATGGTGACCCGAAAATGGGGTCGATGTTTGACCGCCTCTAGTGATCAATGCATTGGCTTAAATACTTCTTTAAATGATCGATGGTAAAGTTAAATAGTTAATTTTTTGACTAGTTAAGTACTAAAGTTAAGTATTAAAGATTTAAGTACTTCTAATAATATGGTGACCCGAAAATGGGGTCGATGTTTGACCGCCTCTAGTGATCAATGCATTGGCTTAATTACTTCTTTAAATGATCGATGGTAAAGTTAAATAGTTAATTTTTTGACTAGTTAAGTACTAAAGTTAAGTATTAAAGATTTAAGTACTTCTAATAATATGGTGACCCGAAAATGGGGTCGATGTTTCACCGCCTCTAGTGATCAATGCATTGGCTTAAATACTTCTTTAAATGATCGATGGTAAAGTTAAATAGTTAATCCTTTAACTAGTTAAGTACTAAAGTTAAGTATTAAAGATTTAAGTACTTCTAATAATATGGTGACCCGAAAATGGGGTCGATGTTTGACCGCCTCTAGTGATCAAAGCATTGGATTAAATACTTCTTTAAATGATCGATGGTAAAGTTAAATAGTTAATTTTTTAACTAGTTAAGTACTAAAGTTAAGTATTAAAGATTTAAGTACTTCTAATAATATGGTGACCCGAAAATGGGGTCGATTTTTGACCGCCTCTAGTGATCATTGCATTGGCTTAAGTACTTCTTTAAATAGTCGATGGATGGTCTATCTGCAGGAGTTTTGCTTTTGTAGTCCATTATTAATTGAGAGTTCTTAATTATAAAATCTCCGCCCATCTGTAAAGGGTCGTCACGGAACTCTTCATAGGGAAGAGGTAGGCTGATATCTTGCGCTATTTTTTCTCCGTAATATGATATTGACCGGTGGTTCCAAACCTGAAAAGGAAAAAACTAAGATGTGAAAAACAGAATTGTCCCCGTCTTGATCTACATCCTCCAGAGCTCTAGCTGAATTACAGATATCGGATAACACTCGTTTAGAAGGTAAATACCACCATGTAAATTTTAATAATATGCTATGGACTAGACCTATCTGCTTAACTGAATCTAAGTGGCGGACAAATTTGCTGATATCCTATCGGAAGCAACTATCCTATCTGGCTCGATTTTGCGTCCACAGGAAGGGTTCTTTGGTAAAAAAAAACTATGAAAATAACAAAAACTAAGAATGCAAGAAAAGCTAATTTATGTTTACTGTATAATTTTTTAATGCTATTTTCCTGCTCTCCTATGGTCTTCATATATCAGAGAAAAAAACAATTTTGATATTATTTCATAGCTGACATTCAGCTACATCCATCTGCCGAATAAAGTTTTTGAAATTTGGTTTATATATTTTCTTTTAGATTGAAAATACTTTGAAAATTGTTTGAAAATCGTTAAAAAAAGAATAATATCCCTATTTTTCTTAGTAAGTTCAAAATATTTCGCTAGAAAAATTCAAAGTAAAATCATAATTCTGGCTCGGTGAAGGAATACATGTGAGACTCATGAATCCAATGATATACGTGTTTTGCCGAAGTTAGAGCTGCAGGATTGTCGGAAAATTGCTTGTTTCAGAGCGAACATATACCTTAAGGCTAGGAGAATTAACAGAACAAAAATATACTTAAAACATTAAGCTTTTAAAAAAATCAAACAAATTGTCCTCATTTATATTCTTCTTCTTCCGAGTTTTGTCGTCTTTAGTTAAGTCCGCGTTGGATCTTATATTTGTCTTTTCCTTTACTGGCAGTGTGCCTTCGCTATCTAACCATATAAATTACAGTCGACTTAGGGCAAAAATATGCAATTAATTATAATTATGTGACTCACCTTGTATAAGGATCGCTCTAGTTTAAAATATTGGTAAACAGCTCTGGCTTCATCACAGAACACTGTAAAAATAGTTTTGGTTTCTTCTTTCCATTTTCGGGCGCCTTCTTGGCTCCCAAACGAAATTATGTGTATTGATAAACCAGGGCAAATGGATTTAAGAGACTCCTGCAATGAAAAAAGAAAATGAAAGCTTCTATTTAATTCATTTGCATTCAAATTAGTCAAGCATACAAAATAGAAAATCCAAAAAAATAAAAATTACTTGATTTGTATGCATTAATATTGATAAAGATTGACAGATAGTTATATTACACTCTGCTTTTTAAATAAGGGGGTGGATTGAAAAAAAAAATTAGCAAAATTTTCAGAAATTTAATTTACTTGAAAATATGTAGATAGTCTAGGCAAGTTGGTAATTAATAGTTGTATGTTCTATACATCGGACAAAAATTATCCAAACTCAATATTTTTTTATGATTACAGCAATGTACAATGACCCTATCCTCAGCAAATGTGGTAATGATCCTTAAAAGGGTCAGAACCGGCACAATGCAAAACCTACCAAGGTCGGTGATATTAAATACTTTCATTGTAACTGGATTGTTATGATACACTCATTGCTCTACAAAATATTTTTTTTTTCAGTCATGAAGAGTAAGGCTTTCTACGTTGACAGAGGCTCCTCTGATGTTTCTGCGAGTATTTTTATTATAATTCTTCTGATTGGAAATATGTAAATAAATAAACCGATATACACGATACTATTTGAAAAAAACCAGTTTTTTATACAAGATTTTGGGCAAGGGGCTTTAAGCCTTTTTTTTTATTTCTCAAAAATATTTAAGTCCTGTTTCAATATCAACGCATTAAACCATTTGATATTATTTCAACGTTACAGTGACACATGCCGACGGAAAAGGTGAATAAAACTAAGATTTAAGAAGTTGATATTTCCCAACAAACTGTGAGTGCACCTATGAATACTCCGGAACATAAGGATACTAGTTTTGGAAGATCAGAGCACTACGAGACTCACAGACAGGAAGAAAAAAAGAAGCAAGGATGAAAAAAGGATAGGTTCAAATTAACTACCAAGCACAACAATAATAAAGGGGCTGAATACATCATAAAAGTGCTGAAACAAAGACAAAAAGACAAGGGTTTAGTTGAATCGATTTTTTCGGTAAAAGTGAGCCAAATTTGTTGCAAATGTGGCTGGTAGCATTTCTACTTCTTTCGGTAATTTCACAAATTCGTGTCAGCCACTTCAAACACACACACATACACACACACACACACACACACACACAAACCCCCCACACACACACACACCCACACATCACTCACACACTCTCTACCACTCACATCCCCACTCTCAGAGTCTCTCACACACACTCACTGATACACACACACAGTTACACACACACACACACACACTCACACACACACACACACACACACACACACACACACACACACACACACACACACACACACACACACACACACACACACACACACACACACACACACACACACACACACACACACACACACACACACACACACACACACACACACACACACACACACACACACACACACACACACACACACACACACACACACACACACACACACACACACACACACACACACACACACACACACACACACACACACACACACACACACACACACACACACACACACACACACACACACACACACACACACACACACACACACACACACACACACACACACACACACACACACACACACACACACACACACACACACACACACACACACACACACACACACACACACACACACACACACACACACACACACACACACACACACACACACACACACACACACACACACACACACACACACACACACACACACACACACACACACACACACACACACACACACACACACACACACACACACACACACACACACACAGACACACACACATTCACTCACACACACTCTCTGTCAATCTCTAACCATCTCACTATCTAACACTCACAGTATATCTCTCTATCTATATCAAAATCTAAATCTATTTAACTTTCTGTATATATCACTCTGACTCTATCTAACTCTTCATCACTATCTCACAATATATCTCTGTCTCACTCCCTATCTTACTCTTTCACTCTATGTCTCTCTATCTCATTCAGACTCACACACACACCCCCTCGCACACACACACACACTCAAACACTCACACACGCACACTCGCACACACATACACACACTCACACACTCACACACTCACACACATCACACAATATATACATGCATATATATGTGTATATATATGCGTATATGTCTATATATATATACTATCTTTATATGTGAGTAATAATTGTGTGTGTATTTTTTCGGGAAAAATGGTATCTTGGGATATTCTCGCATAAAAAAAAACGATCTTGATTGGAATCCTGATCAGAAGCCTGAGAAAAATCGTAAAGAGCCTTAATTTTGGTTTTTGAAAATGACGTCATGCAGAAAAAATTACCGTGACGTTTTGCACGTAAAAAATACAATAACGTCATGTAAGCCATTCCTCTCATATAACCCCGTAACTTTCCAAATGTAGCCAGTTATTCATCTAACACAATCAGTTATTTATCCAAAACCATGTCTAAGGGAAGACCCAAAAATCGTAAATTTGCAGTTGCAGTTTCTATAAATGAGAACCAAGACAAACTATCAAACGTAATAAGATGTGAAAATCGACAACCTGGACCATAAGTTGCGACAACACCAATACGGGCCGCTAAAGAAAAAGCCTTTGCTAAAGTATCTGAAGTAATCAAAATTGAAAATAAACAGCAAAGACACGCGTGGTTAGAAGATAAACGACAACGAGAATTAGAGCGTATGAAAATGAACAGCAGAGACACTCGTGGTTAGAAGATAAACGAAAACGAGAATTAGAGCGTATCAAAAATGAAAAAGAAGAGCAAAGATACATTCGGTTAGAAGAACAGCGGCGTCGTAATCTTCCGTACCAACAACGTGCGGACAAAACCAAGTACATACGTACAAAGATGCCATAAACTCAGTAAATATAACATATAAATCTTTTGAACTCTTTAACGTTGCTTGTATTCACTGTGGAACCCTCCATTTTCCGGAGGAAAGAGTAGGAAACAAAGGTAATTCTTTTGGAGAATGCTGCTTGCATGGTCGAATTGCAATGTCACCACCTCAATTTCCAAATGAATTGCCTTAATTTTGTTTTTTACAAATTACGTCATGTAGAAAAAATTACAATGACGCTATGCAGGTAAAAATTACAAAGACGTCATGTCAGTCATGGCATCAAGACATTTTATGACGTCATTCCTTTTATATAAGCCACGTATGTTTCCATATGTAGTAAGTTATTAATCTAACACAATCAGTTAATATTTTTCCAACACAATGTCTTAAGGAACACCCAAAAAACGAAAATTTGCAGTTGTATTTAATGAGGACTCTTCGGAACCAATACCTAAACTATGAAACCTGATCGGATGCGAAAATTAACCACCTAGACCATCAGTTGCGACACCACTAATACGGGCAGATAAAGAAAAGGCATTGCTAAAGTATCTGAAGTAATCAGAATCCAAAAACGTGTCAAAAATGAAAATGAACAGCAAAGACACACGCGGTTAGAAGATAAACAAAAATGAGAATTATAGCGCATGAAAAATGAAAATGTACAGCAAACACACACGCGGTTAGAAGATAAACGAGAAATAGAGCGTATGAAAAATTAACCGCAAAGATACGGTTTCACAGTCGAAAATGATAGTGATAATGATTGGGTTTGAGATTTTTACATGGGGTCATCATAACTTACCAGACCTTTGTTGAGAAAACAAAGGTTCGACAATATGTGTTTCATAATGACAACAGACAATCTGGACCATCAGTTGCGACAACACTAATACGGGCAACTAAAAAAAAGGCCATTGCTGAAGTATCTGAAATAATCAAAATCCAAAAACGTGTCAAAAATGAAAATGATCAGCAAAGACACGGGCGGTTGGAGGATATGCGAACACGCCAATTAGGGCGAATGGAAAATGAAAATGAACAGCAAAGATACGGTTGATTAGAAGATATACGAAAACGACAATTAGAGCGTATGAAAAGTGAAAATGAACACCAAAGATACGGTTTCACAGTCGATAATGATAGCGATGATGATTGGGTTTGGGATTTTGACATGGATGAGGTCATTAATATTTACCAGGCCTTTGTTAAGAAAACAAAGGTTCGACGATATGTGTTTCATAATGACAAAAGACAAGCCGTTGCAAAGAGCCAGCAAAGACACGGGCGGTTAGAAGATATGTGAAAACGACAATTAGAGCGAATGAAAATGAACAGCAAAGATACGGGTGGTTAGAAGATATACGAAAACGACAATTAGAGCATATAAAAAATGAAAATGAACAGCAAAGATACTGTTTCACAGTCGAAAATGATAGAGATGACTATTGGGTTTGGGATTTTGACATGGATGAGGTCATTAATACTTATCAGGCCTTTGTTAAAGAAAACAATGGTTCGGCGATATATTCGTCATACTGACAAAACAAACCGAGGGAAAAGCCAACGTTCAAAATATTATAAAACCTCCAAAACATGATACTACATCAGCCTCTGTTAAAAAACAAAGGTTCGGCGTTATGTTTTTCACAATGACAAAAGACAAGCCGAGACAAAAGAAGCAAATTCTAAAGGGCCATAGATACAAGGAAAAGAAAGTTTTCTACTATTGGATTTACCAAAAAGGACAACAAATAGAGAGACATGCAACGCCTGACAGCCAAGATGAGAATAGATACAAGCCTTGCAGTGGCCAGGGAGTTGTTTCATTAGAAATAGATTCGGACTTGATATAAATATATATATATATATATATATATATATATATATATATATATATATATATATATATATATATATATATATATATATATATATATATATATATATATATATATATATATATATATATATATATATATATATATATACACTATCTTTGTAAGTGAGCAATAACTGTGTATGTATGTATTTTTTCTCAAAAAGGGCTCCATATTTTTTTATGGAAAGTTGGCATCCTGGTATATTCTGGCCTAAAAAAACGATCTAGATAGGTCAGAAGTTTGAGGAAATTCGTTAACAGGTTTAGTTTTAGAAGAAAAAAAATGTGAGTGACGTCATTTTTATATACATCAGTATTGCAATAACGTTGTCATACTTGTCACACTTGCTTGGAAACATTGAAGATTTTCATATATGAAAAAGTTTATATTAAATTGCTTAAAGTGCAGAAAGCTGGTAATTGCAAAAATATTTGCATATATTTTGACAAGGAAACAAAAAGTTTTTGTTGATAAGGGAAAAGACAACCTTAGAAATGAAAATAAAAAGTTTGAAGCTTAGTAGAAATCGTTGTTAGAGTTTGGACTTGCTGTAATCATACAATATCTTATAATAGACCGTATAAGTATAAGAAGACATTAAATTGCGGAAAGAGCAAAGAACGGTAATTGCAAAAACATTTTTATATGTTTTAACAAGGGAATGCAACAATTCAAAAACCTTAAAAAGAAAACCAAAAGTTTGAAGCTTAGTAGAAATCGTTGTTAGAAAAACATCATTACCGAATTTCTTTTCTTATTAATTTAAGCAATGTCTTTTTAAGACATGAAAAAAAGTTCGAAAAATTTTTAAGTTCAGTTCAAAATCTCTAAAGTTTTTATGTAAACTGCAAAATTATTTCCGATACCTGATCAATAATTTTAATGCTTTAATTCAAAGTAGACAAATACCGGAAAATTTTAAACTTAGTTTTTTTTTTAGATAAAATCAACTCGTTACGTGGTTAAGCTAACAAGTTTTAGCGCAACCAGTTATATAATGTCAGTAGGAAGACCCAAAATACGAAAATTTGCAATTATTAAAAATGATAATTTTCTATTTTGACAAAGGATTACAACAATTAAAAAACTTTAAAAAAGTAAACCAAAAGTTCCAAGCTTAGCACATATTGTTACTAGAAATCGGACTAGCTTCAATAATCAAATATTTTTCAAAAGGCTGCAGTATTAAAGGACATTAAATTGCGTAAAGAGCAAAAAAAATGGTACAAGCGGTTAGAAGAGATGCGACACCGACCATGGGAGCGAGTCGAAAATAAAGAGCGAAGACACACGCGGTTAGAAAACATGTTACATCGAATCTGTGAGCAAGTCAAAAATGAAAATGAAGCGCATGCGACACCGAACATGTGAGCGAGTCAATGAAAATCAACTTGGACAGTGAGAATCAAAACGGGTCAAAATTGAAGATGATAGCGATGATGATTGGGTTTTGGATTTTGACATGAATAAGGTCATCAATGCCTATCATACCTTTGAAAATCAAATTCCTGGACTAGATAAATCGTTGCAAGAAAAAGAAGTTTTTGTCACATCACCTGAACAATTAAAAGAAACAAAGGTTCGGCGATATGTCTTTCATAATGACAAAAGACAAGCCGAGACAACAGTTAAAGGTCCAATAAAAAATGTTATTATACAAAGGCACTACTTATAATTTAAGGTCCATTTGGACGTCATATATATATATATATATATATATATATATATATATATATATATATATATATATATATATATATATATATATATATACTATCTATACAAACGAGCAGTAATTGTATATTTATGTATGTATTTTTTCTCAAAAACGGCTCCATATTTTTTCGGGAAAATTGGTATATAAGGACATTCTCCCATAAAAAACGTCTAGATAGGTCAGAGTTCTGAGAAAATTCGTTAAGAGCCTTAATTATGGTTTTTGCAAATGACGTCATGAACTATGTTTGTACATCATATAAGCATTTCTTATGACATATAAGCATTTTCTTATATGATGTTATGCATAGCATAAATAAGATTATTGGGTTTCCAACGCATTAGTTATTTATATAATATAATGAATGTTGGAAGGCCCAAAAACGAACCTTTGCACCATCAATTGCGACAATACCTTTACGGCCAGCTAAAGCAATGGCCATTGCTATATTTTGTGAAGTAATTAAAATCCAAAAACGGTTCAAAAATGAAAATGAAGAGCAAAGACACGGGCGGTTAGGAGATATGTAAAAACGACAATTAGAACGTGTCAAAAATGAAAATGAAGAGCAATGACACATGCGGTTAGAAGAAATGAAGAGCAAATGCACACGCGGTTAGAAGAACAGTAGCGGCGTGTCAAAAATGAAAATGAAGAGCAAAGACACACGCGGTTAGAAGACATGCGACAACGAACATGTGAGCAAGTCAAAAATGAAAATGAAGCGCAAAGACATGTGACCCCGATTATGTGAGTGAGTCAATGAAAATCAACCTGGACAGCGAGAATCAAAACATGTCAAAATTGAAAATGATAGCGATGATGATTGGGTTTAGGATTTTGAAATGGATAAGGTCATTAATGCCTACCATACCTTTGAAAATAAAAAACCTGGACTAGATAAATCGTTGGAACAAAAAGAAGTTTTTGTCCCGCCACGTCAAGAATTAAAAGAAATAAAGTTCGATGATATGTCTTTCATAATGGGGAAAGACAAGATGAGGCAAAAGTTAAATGTATAATTAAAAATACGTAATTTTACAAAGAAACCACTTCTAATTTAAGGTCCATTTGGACATCATGACACCAAGTAAAGGCTCAAAATGTCTGCTTTTAGAAGACAAGCGACAGTGAGAATCTATATATAGAAGTGTGCCTAGTGCCGGGGCCCGGCGGCGTCTTTAGGATCCATAATTTATCCGTATGAAATCTAGGCTCTACGGTGTATAATAAGGGTGCTTACAAATTCTCTTTCCAAATCTGCCACGTGGTTCCGTCAGGGTAGTCAAGCAAAATGCCTGAGGAGAACAAACAAACATATTGAGGTCTCCCCAAGAGATGTGAAGTTAGTTACTTTGCCTGTTGAACAATCCCTGACATAAATTTGGCTTGGGATACTCAACTTCATTTGTTTGAAATATGTGGAGTCGCTTTCCTTTAAAAAAATGTACCATTCGTCCTGCAAGAAGAGAGAATTATTCAAAAATAAGGTTGAACGCGTTTTGATCATAAAAATTAGGTAAATTGTCCAAAATAACTACTACTAATCGCGAACTGAAAGTGGAATTATCCTATTCCGCAAAAAAAACACAGTTTTGGAGATCTTACACCATTTAGCATGATCTTTTCCGCTCCGTCGAACAGTTTATGTGGGGACTCTGTACGACTCTCTTTTGCTTATCACCTGAGAATTAGCATCAGTTTTTTGCTATCTCACGTATTTGCCGAAGTTTAGTAACGCAAATGGTAAATAAAGGGTATTTTGTATAACTATTGGTACTTGTTAAGAATCCAGTAGTCACGCGAGAACAGATAGGCATTACCCTGTACTTATATGAGACGCTATATAAACAAAGGGTTTCTCACTCCAGGAACTATATATAAACTTTAGTTTTTTGGGGTTTAGGGGGAATAAAAGTTTACCTCAGATTGAGTTTTCGAGAAGTAGTGCTATTTCGCTGTCAGGTCGCGTAATGCTGCCAACTCACCAAAGTACCAAATATTCAGAGACCATCGCAGCTGCGCACTCTTTTCCTCTCTCCCGTTCTGTTATGAGCTTCACCCTTTAACCCCTCTCATGAAGTTCCTACGATCATTAAATGTTTTCTTGTGACCTCTTCCCATCGCATTAAAGAATTTCCTTTTTTTCGTTTGGCTTGATTGCCAAAAAGTGCATTCTTGACCTATCATCCGTCGTCCAGAAAAAACGATCCAAACACTTTTAAATTTCTATCAGTATAGCTTTAGAAAAGGGACTCAATCACATTTGAGTGCAGCTTGTTTCTCGTTCCTTGCATTTAAAACTACCTTTCGAGGATTACTCTGGAAAGCAACTAGATTATCTTCCTCAATCTTCTGAAAGGGTTCCTTTCTAATGCCATACTTGACCTCTGTAATAACTATGGCTTCTAGCATCATAATCTTTGTTCTAAGACGTATCTCCAATTTCTTCAGAATGTATTTCATCTCAAAAAAAAAGAAAAAAAAATACACAGTGCCTTGACTGTTTTATTTGTTACATGTTCACTGCACCCTTGTCATTAACGCTATCTCTGTAAGTGAAACCGACAACTCGGTCAGTTTGCTTGTTACCTATCTACACTCTTTCACCCTCATCCAAATTTAAGCGACTTAGTCTTCTTAAAATTAGTTTTTAAGATATGTTCTCTTACCCTGAACTCCCAAAGCCTCCAAAAATTTATTCATTTTGCTAAATTTTTATCAAGGACACTTCAATCGTTTTATCAATTTAGGAGAATATACTCCTATACCTTTGGCTGTGTTTCTATCACTTTAACACACATATCCGCTAAGTCGTGAAATGATAGGACCGTGACTAAAGCTTTTATTACAGCTTAGTAAATTTCAGTTTTTATTCTATTGAACTCAGGACTAAATAGGTTTGATAATTCTAAAACTTTTCAACTATTAAAGTAAACTCAAAATTTTATTTACGTTTGCTCTTGCTCGTATAAGACCCAATGTACTCTTAACACTTTATCCAAACCATCTCTTAGTCTGATAAGTATTATCATACTAAGCAATTAGATTTCTATTGAAACAAGTCTATACCTTGACCTTTACAACACTCACTCATATCACCTTCCTTATGAAGACGTTTATGTTTAATTTCTTAAAAGGATCTGGTGAGTTTTCTAAAAAAAAAAAACCATTCGCCTTGAACCAGTTAAAAATGAATATTTGGAATTCTCTTCTTGTTTTGGAAAATTCAGACCCCCTCCCAAAAGTTTTCCCTATCCTTCAGATCTATATGGAGAGGAAGGTAATTTAACATTTAACTTCCCTTCACTCAAAGAAGTGTATTTTGGAAAATGTTAGATATTATTGATGATGAAACTGAACATTTGCGCTGTACAAAATACGTGTTGCACAAAGCAGGGGGGATAGTGCAGGGTTGCCGAAACGTTTAGGGACAAAAGTGTCCAAATCAGCCAAAAATGGACACTTTCAGTGTCCCTCTAGAAAATTAGCCAATATACAGGGTTGCCACTATGAATTTTCAAAACCTGTGAAAAAGTGCCAAAAGACCTGTGAAATTCGTCCTTCTGTTCTGCTACCACGCGGTCTGTTACCTGCATGAATTCTGCGGGTATTTCCAGCCTTGACATTGACGCTACCAATAAATTAAGTTTAGTGCTGGTTCAATTTGAAAAGATGGCATTAAAAAAATCGTCATGAGAATGTCAACAGAGCAAAATTTTATATTGATTATCGATACCGCTACCTATATTAGTCGAAAAGTAAAGAACCAATCATAGAGATTCATTTTCACTTTGTCATTTTCATAAGCTATGCAAAAAAGATGCAAGTCATTGATCTTCGGTAGGTATTAAGGATCTTTGGGTGCGACAGGGTCCGAACGGCTGTAGCAACGAAATGTGTATTTTGACCTGCATGGTTTTAAAGTTAAACAAAAGACGTCAATCTCCTTAACCACTCAGTCAACTGGTTGGTCAAGTGGTTAAAATGGTTTAACAGCTCCTCTATCTTGCCGTTTTCTGAACATTTAGAAAACGGCAAAAATGACGCTTTCAAAAACTAAAAAAGTGAGAAGACAAGACCAATTGAAATAAATTCACATGTGTTATACTCGATAGGAAATGGTGACCAGTGTTTGACAAAAAATCACAGCTGAAAGTATAGAATATAAAACAGAAACATTCGCTAGTGGCAATAAATAAAATTGAGCTGCAACACAGCATTTCTGCGCAACTCCTTTCGTTCTATGGAAGCAGTGTAATAATAGCCATATGCCCATGGCTACGCGCCACACGGTTTTACGTGGAACGTGCCAGCAGGAAATGGCCATTCACTTCTTCTTTCTAGCCTTCTCAGTGGTCTTGGTGACTTTGCCACCAGTAATAGGTGGGTTTTTGAAGTTGACCAACTTGATGACAAACGTCAACCGTAAGATAGAATAAAAAGATGGATTCTATAGTTCCAGCATATCACATTGGTTCAGACTTTAGGTCCTATTCCTATTCGGTTAATAAATGGTGTTAGATGCGCAAAAACATCTAAGAAAAATATCCAAGCCGTTACCAAAGCTTAAAAGTAAAGTACAATTTAAAAGCAGTCGTATTTATAAAAAAAAAGAAGAAAATCAAGACATTTGGTTTTGATTTGGAAAAATGTCCAAAAAGTGTCTTTTTTTCAAAAAGCTGCCTTTTTTTACCCAAGAGTGTCCCGGTGTCCCTCAGAGTGAAAAAGTGTCCAAAAGGCACTAAAAGTGTCCATTTGGCATCCCAGGGATAGTGGGGGGACATCCCATCAAAATCGAGCTTTACCGATTGAAGTAGCTCTCCCTTAATGATCTGGAAAAAACATTACCGAAAATTTGTTTTCTGGAAAATTATAAGTCTAAGGTTCTCCAAAATCTTATAAATCTTCCATTTACCAAGGACGCACTCACTCGGTGGTAGATTTGGTTCTTAAGGTTTATATATCCTGAGGAGTATGTGACTTCGCGACTAGCCTACAACTATAACTTGTACCAAAAGGACAGGATATTGATACCATTATAGTTATTAGTGTTAGATCTATTCTTTCATCAAATCAGAATTATGATACTGTTTAGAACTTTTCTTAGAGAATGATCTATAATTATTTCAAAATATAAAATTGTCTCATGTTCACATGTTTGTAATGTATTCTGGACGTTGTTTTCAATAATGAAAAATGGCAAGATTTTAGATTTATTTATTTGAATAAATCAACATAACAAAAAAAACATATACCCCCAACAGAGAGCAAAGCTCGTAAAATTGGGTATTAATAATAATAATAAAAAAAAAAAACCATAAACCCACCACCCAACCCCACAAACAAACAAAAAAAAAAAAACATTTCCTCATCATAACAAAAGAGAGAAAGAAAAAAAAAACCTGGTTAAAGAAAAAAACATAACAAACATAAAGAAAACAAACGCTGGACAAGTGGGGCATGGAAGGCTATCCCAACATGGGTAACAAATATAAACAAAAAAAAAAATAATAATAATAATAAAATTTCTATTCCACCATCACAGGTCAATACATAATTTTAATATTTTCTTCCTTAGAACTGATATTTGCCGAAATGACTCAATTTGAATTCTATCTTTCAGCCTATATTTATTTGAAATAAATGGTATTTGGTATCTAATTGAAAATCTAGATCTTTCACAATTAACAAAGGGAATTCGATATGTTCCAGAACACCTAAGAGCCGAAGGAGGGGCAGAATCAACAGAGATTTTTCATAAAAATAACTACTAGGATCTTGTATTTTAAAATGCCATATTGATATATTAAGTTCTCTTATATGTTTCAGATCTAATAAATTCAAGAAAAGAAATAATGTTTCAGTTTCCGATGCATCTCTAAGTTTTGATGGACGATGTAAAAAATTTCCAAGTATTCTCACTGCTTTATTTTGAAGGATCTGTAGGGGTTTTATATGCTACCAAAAAGTATTTAAATAAATAATTGTGCAATAATTTAAATAAGGAGCAATCAAAGAATGATAAATTATTTTTAAAATTTAAAATGGAAAAACATGTTGCAAACGATACATAGACCCAATATTTTGCGAAAGTTTCACCCTTAAATGATCAATATGAGTTTGAAATGACAAAAGGGGATCAATAAAAACTCCTAAATAACGATATGATTGAACTCTACGTATTTTATGCTCACCAACTTGAAGCTCCTGACATGAAATTTTTTTAGTAGCACGTTTTGAATGACCAAAAACCATAAATTCAGTCTTCTTAAAATTCGGTAATAAATAATTAGAAACAAACCATCGATTAACTGAACTAACAGTGTTAAACAGATTTTGAATCAATTTAGATGAATCCTTCGCTTTAACAGACACAGCTGTGTCATCTGCAAATAAAATTGCAAGACCATTATTTCCCTGCAAACATCGTGGGAGATCATTAATATACATCAAAAATAAAAGTGGACCTAATACCGATCCTTGTGGGACACCAATATCTTCAAGATCATTTAAACTAGACAAATGTCCATCAACATCTACCACGATTTTACGTCCATAAAGGTATGATCTTATTATATCTAGTCCTTTCCCTCTTATACCGGAATTTTCCATTTTATCAAAAAGAATTTCATGGTTTAAAGTGTCAAATGCTTTTTTAACATCATAAAAAACAGTAGATACATGATAATTACTATCTAAGCAGTCATTTATTTCTAATACAAGAGCTGCAACTGCTTGTTCCGTCGAATGGCCTGCCCTAAATCCAAACTGATGTTTGGTAAAAAAATTTATTTTATCTAGATAATTAGTAATCCTTCCTTTTAAAATTTTTTCCAATACTTTAGACAATGGTGATAAAATTGCAATAGGACGATAATTATTTGTATCAGATTTATCTCCTTTTTTATGCAATGGTATTACACGTGCAATTTTCCATCTTTTAGGAAATGTACCTGAGAAAATACATAAATTTAAAATATGAAGTAATGGTTCAAATATTTCACCTGCAATATTTTTTAACAAATTAGTTGAAAGTTCATCATATCCCAATGAATTACCATTTTTTAAATTCTTAATGACCTTTTGAAATTCTGCAAAAGTAACCGGGGCCATAAATATGCTCGTATCTTCAGTGGGCGGTAGATATTTTTTATGCGACCTTGGGGAAGAAAGGTCAATTTCTCCTGAAACAACAGATGATCCAATACTAGCAAAATATTCACTAAACTTCTTAGCAACAGCTTGTGGTCCTCTAAATTCTTTACCATTAATATCAAATAACACTTCAGGGTGTAACAACTTTTTATTTCTTCCAATTTTATCTTTAATCAAACTCCAAGTTTTTCTAGGGGAATCTGAATTTCGAAAAGAATTTTCATAATAACGTCTTTCACTTACTCTAAGGATCCTTACCAGCATATTCTTATAATTTTTAAAACGCGTTATATTTATTTCCGTGGGATATTTTATTCTAATTTTATATAAACGATTTTTCTCATTAATAGATCTCAAAAGTGATTCATTTATCCAAGTTTTTTTTGGGGTAAGTTTCTTTCCTCTCGGGCTTTTATATGGGCAAAAAAGATCAAGCTTTTCATTCATAATATAATAAAATTTATCTAATGATTGGTTCGGATCCTTCTCATCAATTACAGGACTCCAATCAACATCACCAAGCCCTTCTTTTAACCTTAACACATTTTTATGTGAAAAATCTCTACGCTTGGTTTGATTTTTTTTATTATGCGGAAAATTTATAAGAAAATCAGACATAATTATACAGTGGTCAGATGAATCATCAGGAATAATAAATGTATTAACAGCACTATAAGGTGAAAAAATATTATCAATAAGTGAAAATGATGTATCAGCTATTCTAGAGGGCACAAAACATACGGGGTTTAGTCCATAAGATAGTGGGCCCTCCAAAAACTGCAAAATATTTCTATCTATTCTATTCTGATCTTAAGATAGGAGTTTCATTAAATCAATATTAAAATCGCCCATAACAAAATAAGGAGTATTAAGACTAGCTAATTTATCCAACATACTTTCAAAATGATTTTTAAATTCTATCTGGCTGGATGACGGAGCACGGTAAATAACTGCAATTAAAAGCTTCCGATTATTTGGAAAAGAGCATTCAACTACACAAGATTCAAAAATCATTTCAATATTCATTGGCAAAAAATCAATCCTTATACGTGCTGGTATGCAATTTTTAATCAAAACACCTAGACCCCCTTGTTTTTGTCTTTTCCGACCGATGTGAAAAAATTGGTAATCTTTTACATGTATATTTTCAATTGAAAAATCATCTAAAAAAGTTTCACATAGGCCTAATATATCTGTATCTGAATCCGACAAAAAAGTTTTAATCACATCCTGCGCAGTCCTCCAACCCCGGCAATTCCAAAACGACATCCTACTTGTATTTACATTTTTCCTTACCAGCTCATTCATAAATATATATTGATTTTTTGGGATATCAAAATTACTAGAAGTATCTTCATCATCACCAGCTACAATAGTTTGAAAAATTGACTGAAATGAAAGATAATTCCGCTCAAATTCTTTTAACCTTGATGATGGAATTTCACGATTATCTCTATCCATTATCAAATATTAACCCCACGTTAAGAGAAACCACACCATGCCCCAAATGACCAGCAAACCATAATAAAAAATAACAATTAAAAAAACAAAACAAAAAAAAAAGTAATCTCCATTCCAAGTCGTTTTCCCTCAGTACGACTAATCTGCTTAACATGTAATTTATAAACATAAATATCGTCATAAAAACTAAAAAAAACGACGAATGGTTCCATGCCTAGTATCACTGAAAGCCAAGACCAAACCGAAATAACTCCACTCACAACCCAGAACGCTCCACACCGCGCTATGCACTATACACCATTAATACTTTTTCTAATTTTGTTTTTTTTTTTACATTATTCCAGCCACAACATCTTCCAACATTCCATCCACAACTGAAATTGGCAAAGCCAATTTCAAAAGTTGAATCCGGCGGATGGATAGAGCTGAATCGCAGCTACCAAGTGAGGGTTAGTTGTCGTCAAACGTTGAAGTGTTCAAACCATAGGATTACAGAAAAACAATCTACCGAAAGCTTGCATTGGGAACATGAATCTTAAGAAAAATCATGATTTAATACAGATTTAAACAGGCTTACTTATCACAATTAAAATAAGACTGTACTTAAACTGGAAAAAAATACTTTTTGTGAAAGTAAGGCGTTACGTGTAAACTTGAAATGATATAAAACTGTGTTAAATGTGAAGGGGTTCTTGCCTCATTCCCCTCCCTCTCCCCCCTCCCTCCGACTCTTTCCAATAAAATTTTACTTTTCCTTTACTGACACTATTTTAAAGCTGGGTAGAAAAACCTCAATAGAAAAGTTATAGTTCAAGTTCAATCATTTTATTATTAACATATACATGTATATAATTGACATATGCCCATGGGGAGACAATCTCGAAAAACTAGGGCCTAGACAAAGATGCAATAACAAATTACGCCACAATTCAAAGATAATTACGACGGCAAAGATACAATAATACAACAATAATATGAAATTAGCAGCTAGCCCAGGATTCAAATATAAATATATAAAAAAAATCAATATTATTAAATGTAAATTAATACTAAAAGATAGCCGAGAGGCCCACATTCACCTAGAACAACAATCCAAACAAATAACTTAGTCAAATTAAAAAGACTCTTAATTAAAAGTAATCCTGAACTAAATGAAATTTAAGATTCCTTTTTATTAAATAGATAGAAGAAAATTTATCAATAAAATCCTTGTGAGCATCCCAGCACGGGGCTATTGACACGAACGGGGCGAATTTAGATCTCTCAGTACTATACTTTGTCAATGTAGATACTCTTTTTTTGTCGCGTGTTATAACGATGTATTTCTTGTGATTGGGAGAACAAACTTTGATTGAGGTAATATGGCGATAATTTCTTAATGTCATAAATAACTTTGAAAAGGACTGATCCAAAAGTAAATTATTGAGAAACTGGCAGTTTATCTAGATAAGCATATAGAGATGCTGTAGAAGACTTATTTGGAAGGGCAATAGGCGATGGAGTAAAAGTTTCAGAATTCTTACTGCTTTATTTTGTAAAATCTGTATTGTTTGAATATGGCTTTTAAATGTAGATGAATATGCTAGAGAAAAATAATTAATATTAGACTGAATCAGAGCAAAATAAATGCTTCGTAAAGCAGAGTAGGGCAAATAATGCTTCAACCTCCGCATTAAACCAACATACCTTGAAATCTTTAAGAATATATTTTGAATGTGTGTTTTAAAAGATAAGCTTTCATCAATCATAAGTTCAAGGTACTTTATCACTTTCACCCGAGATATTGATAATAGATACTTTGAAGAAGTAACTCGGGTAGTACGAGGGCATATATTTGGCTTCCTGCCGTAAATTATGAAATTAGTTTTTGATAAATTCAAAGCAATAAAATTTGCAGAACACCATTAAAGAACATTAGAAAATGCAGTATCAAGTTTTGCCTCCAACTCCTCGTCATTCCTCTCAGAAATTGAAACCGTATCATCAGCAAAATGTGTGCTGAGACATGAGATTGCCAAAGCGCGGTGAAAATCATTTATATAAACTAGAAAAAGCAGAGGACCTAGGACAGAGCCCTGAGGCACCCCAACCATCGAGGATGAGGAACAGGCCAAGAGAGAAAATTACCTCCATCTATTCGTTGCTTTCTCTTATCAAAATAAGATTTAACTAGATCCAACGCCGGTCCGCGCACACAACAATTATCCAATTTACGAAAAAGAATACAATGGGATATTGTGTCGAATACTTTTTTAAAATCCAAATATATTTTTGCTGGAATTTCACCTCTATCTAAGCTTTCATGAATATTATGGATGAGAGCAATGATAGCGTGTTCAGTATTGTGTCCAGACCAAAAACAAAACTGGGAATTTGTGAAAAAACTAGACAATTTAAGGAAGTCATAGAACCTCTTATAAATTGCCTTCTCAAATATTTTAGAAAATACTGACAAAATAGAAATAAGGTGGTAATTTGATGGGTTTTCAGGAGATTCACCTTTGTGAATCGGAATTATCCTCGCTTCTTTAAAAGCAGACGGGAAAACTTCAGTTTTAAATGAAAGATTAGTTATATGCTGCAATGGTAAAATTACTGCAGACAATATTTCTTTAACAATTATAGAACTAGACCCGTCAATTCCCGCTGAATTACTTGGATTTAGATCACACACTATTTTTGTTATTTCTGACCGAGAAATAGGCCCAAGAAAAATTGAATTACTTTGAGGAGATGGAAGGTATGAAGAAAAATGTTGATTACTACGTGAATCAAACTGGTTCATTACTGATGAAACAATTTTCTCTCCTATACTAGCGAAATAAGTATTCAAAATATCAGCCACTTTCTCGAATTTGTTAGTAGTCGAACCCTTTTCTATACTAATAACTGCAGGAAACTTAGAATTCCTTTGTTTTTTTATAACAGAATTAATTAAAGACCACGTTTTGCGAGGAGAATTTTGAGCTTCTTCGAAAGACTCTTTTTAATACCATGTTTCGACAATCGTATCAGTTCGGTTAATTTATTTTTGAAAATTTTAAAATTTTTAATATTATAATTAGCTGGATTCTTTAACTGCTTTTTAAAAAACTGTTTTTTCTTATTAACTTATATAGAAATTCCAAACGTTATACACGGCCTTATAGGAAATTTTTCACTGCAAATTTTCTTCGTAACAAATGGACAACTAGAATCAAGGCAGCAATTGAAATTTGTTAGGAAAGTATCAGTTGCCATATTTGTATCCTCCTTGGATATAACATCCTGCCAATCCAACAGACCAAGGCTTTCATTCAGGTGCTTTAATGTAATTTTATTTATTAACCGTACTTGACGTTCCTTACTTACCTGCGGTATTTTATAAGTAAAAGCTAAATCTGAAACCAGTAGGAATTTTTCCGATATATCACTTAAAACAGCAAATTTGCTTTAATTGGTAAGGATGTAAAAATATTATCAATGAGAGAAGCAGAACTAGGTGAAATTCTTGTAGGTATCAGGCAAGTAGGAAGCAGATATGCAGAAAAGCAAGAAGACAATAAATCAACAGAAGCTTCATTTGAAGCTTCTAGAAGGTCAATTTTGAAATCTCCGGAGAGGATAACATCTTTGTTTTGAAAATGAGGTTCATGCAAAAAATCATTAATTTTAGAGAGGAAAGACTTGACTGAAGAAGAAGAAGGTTGGTATGCTACGCAAAAAACTATATCTTTTTTTCCAAGACTAATTTCAGTCACCATTACTTCAAAAAGCATTTCCTCGTGAGAAACTTCCAGATTTGCAAGGTGTCGAAAAGAGATACCTTCTTTTACTAATACTGCCAAACCAACTTGGCACCTTGTCAGTCTGTTTTTGAAAGTAAATTGATATCCATGAAAAGCAACAGGAGGAGCCGTGTCTATAAGAAAAGTCTCACAGAATCCAACGACATGACAAGATAGCTTATGAATTACATCGACAAGATCATCCTGTGAACTAAAAAAACCTCTACAATTTAAAAATCCTGTTCTCACAACACCGGTGCTGAGAAGATCAGAAACTTCGGAAGGTAATTTATATTTACATTTTGGAAAATTAATCAGCCCACCATCATTTATCTCGTTTCCAAAAAATTTATCATGGTTCTGGAAAATGTAAAAGTCAAAAGGGTTAGACTCTAGGTATAAATAAATATAAATAATGTTTCTTAGATTCTCATAATTTGTAATTTGGGTTATGGTAAGTTTTCATTGCAACAATTGCAAGTCAGCGTTTGCGAGCGATTTATTTAACCATTGCCTTTCAAAATTTTTTAGCTGCAAATTGTATTATGTAAAGTAAATACACCTAAATAGTAAATGCGCACTTTCATTTTCAAAGTGTCGTAATAATAGTTAAAAGTTTAGCATGAAGAGCTGGGCTGCCAGTCCCCCCTTACGCAAGTTTAAAATGATTTGTGCACACTAAAGTTGTAATGTCGCTCTTTGCTTTCACTCGATAAAACTTTGAATTTTTTTTTTTTTTTTAATTATAGATAAAAATATGCTCCAAGAATATGTAGTATTCAATACCTCAGAATCGATTAGCTCTTCATAGATGTCTCTTGCCACCTGACTGCTATGGTTGAGCTGAAAATAACTATTGAGCTCTTCTCTGTTACGGAAACCGCATCTAAAATAAAATTGTGAATTAAATGTCCTTGAATGAAACATAGCTTAGAAAAACTGTGAATATAAAAAACTGGAAATATTTTGTGCACAGCTAGTTTCATTACTAAAATGTAGAAGTGCATCCATAGCCCAGAAGATGCAGCTGAGGTATTTTGCTGATATTTGCTGATATTGTGTCAGTTTCACAAGAAATACAAATCTATTAGATTTGAGTCTCAAAGCAACAAAATTTCTTGAAAGGTAAACAAATATTATCTAAACCTTACTGTTCAGGACACTTGAATCTTATTATATTTTTTATTATCCTGTCGTATGCTGCCACTTCACGAAGAAGTTGTAAAGGCTACATTCAAAGTGTTTTCATTTTCCTCCAAAATTTAGACTAGGGCGACTCCACAGTTAGCTTGGGCATGTCAAAGGATAAAATCATAAACCTTTAAGAGAACATAACTTTGTTCATGATAACCTGAATAGACAAGGCGCAAACCTAGGCTTTTAGATAAATACAAATAAGATACCAATAAAAGATAGTTGCTGAAAAACTCACTGCTGGCGTGAAAGTTGAACCCCAGATTCCCCGGTGACTAGCCGAGGCTACTAATCCTGTCCAACAGGCACACTGATATTCTCAAGCAAATATCTTCAATTACTGAAGTTGAAGGCTTGTTTGGTGCTATAAGTGTATGCTCTGGGCTGCAGTTATGCTGTAGCGCTGGTGGCAGGAAGGGCCAAACGAGGTGGGGCATTTACCCTTCCCAAGAATTTGAAAATACATTTTTTATCTTTTTCAAAAACGTAAAATAATAATAATAATTTATTTTTGACCCACTAACATTATAAAAAGTGGAGTAACAAAAGAAAATAAAAGGAAAAGACATACAAAACAAAACACATGCAAAACAGTATCAATATAAAGAACTATAAAATGCAAATCAGAACAATCAAACAGTTCGTGGTAACGAACTATAAGTAAGGAGAGACCCCGCTCAATAGTAACCAAAACTCTAAAAAACGGAATATTGATAAAAAATAGACACATCAAAAGAATGAGATTTTTATGCTGATATCAAATATATAAGTTTCATCAAGTTTAATTTTACCCATCCAAACTTACGCGCGTGAGAAAATATGCCTTATTTTCGAAAACATGGGGAAATACAAAATAAAAGTAATAGAACCTTAATGAAAATAACACCATCAGATTCAGCGTATCCAAGAACCCTACTGTAGAAGTTTCAAGCTCCTATCTGCAAAAATGTGGAATTTTGTATTTTTTGCCAGACGAAATATCACGGATGCGTGTTTATTTGTTTGTTATTTTTTTTTTTCCCCCCAGGGGTGATCGTATCAATCCAATAGTCCTATGATATCATGAGAGGGCTCATTCAAACGGAAATTAAAGGTTCTAGTGCCCTTCTTAAGGGACCAAAAAAATTGGAGGACAACTTGGCCCCCTCCCGCGCTCAATTTTTTCCCGAAGTCACCCAATCAAAATTTTGAGATAACCATTTTGTTCAGTTAGCCATAGTCGAAAATATAATTAATATGTCTTTGAGGATGACTTAATCCCCCAAAGTTCCTGGGGGAAGGGCTGCAAGTTATAAACTTTGTCCATTGTTTACATATAGGCTAGTATTGGTTATTGGGAAGTATACAGGCGTTTTCATGAGGAATTTTTTACTGGTGGGGGGAGGGGGGTCGGAGTAGGGGTTACGGAAGAGAATCATTCCATGGAGGATGTTTCCTTGGGGGAAGGGACATTCCTATGAAGGGTGCCAAATTTCCCAGCATTATTTAAAAAACGATCAGAAATTAAATAAACAAAACAAGTTTTTTTCAACTGAAAGAAAGGAGCAACATTAAAACTTAAAACGAACAGAAATGATTGCGTATATGAGGGGGTTCGCCCCCTAGTCAATACCCCGCTCTTTACGCTAAAGTCTTTTTAGTACTTTCAAAAGAGCTATCTATTTTAATTAACCGGCCTTTGTGATTCAAGGGTTTGTGGTTCGAACAAAATTCGAACTTTAGCGTAAAGAGCGGGGTATTGACTAAGGAGTGAACTCCCTAATATACGTAATAAAAACATACGAATATAGAAATTCGTTCCGTAAGTTAATTCGTAAGTTACGTCAGAACAAAATTTCGAGAAAGCCATCTAGCCAAAAAAGGAAAATTAATATGCAAATTTGATTTTAATTATTCACTTATGATGAGAAAAAATCAAAGATGCATTATATCAAAAACTTCCGGAAATTGAATAAAAAAAAGTTTTTCTAACTGAAAGTAAGGAGTGAAAGTAAAACTTAAAAAAGAAAGAAATTATTACTTATATGAAAGGGGTTGTCCCCTCCGCAACGCCGCACTCGTTACGCGCAAGTTTGACTCTGTCTCAAAACTTTATTATTTAAAACAATAAAAAAAAACTTTAGTGTAAAGAGCGAGGCGTTGAGGGGGGGACAACCCCTTTCATATACGGAATAATTTCTAATCGTCTTAAGTTATAATGTCGCTCCTCACTTTCAGTTAAAAAAAAACTGTTCATCGCACAGAGTCCAACTTATTATATGACGTCACTATATCAGTTGCATTAAACATTCGAATAATCTTACTGTTTCCCTACCAACGAGGCAAATACAAAAGATATTTACAATAACGGAAATACAAAACTCTAATATCCTGCATATCACTGGCATTTAAAAACGCGCGCAAACCTGATACAAAAAGAATGGATTGGTCGCAATATGTAGAATGGAGTTTAGCCAATGCCTTACGAGAATGTCGGCCACGATTTGGGAAAACTAAATACTCACATTTTTCAGCATTAAGCACGAGGCCAACTTTTTCAAAAAACTTAAAAACAAACTGGGTAGACTTAGCTAGGGTGAATTTTGAACGGCTAATAAGTAATAAATCATCTGCATAAGCAATATAAGATAAATTAGTTAGACCCGGAAAAATACGAGAAAGCACAGGGTATAAACAAACATTAAAAAGTATGGGGACAGAACCCCTCCCTGCCTAAGTCCAGACCGAATAGGAATATTACCAAAAAAGATCTCTCCTGACCGAAGTCGAACATATCAATTTGCATACCAAAAACGAATGACACATATAACAGATGAATTCACTCCGAGCTGGGTAAGAGAATACCATAGTTGGCTGTGATAAACCGAGTCAAAACCTTTTGAAATATCTAACGCACATAAATGAACTTCAGATCCATCTTTTCGTGCTTGAATTAAAAAAGAAGGAAGAATTCAATGCGCATGTTGGCATGTAAGAGAATACCATAGTTGGCTGTGATAAACCGAGTCAAAAGCTTTTGAAATATCTAACGTACATAAATGAACCCCAGATCCATCTTTTTGTGCTTGAATTAAAAAAGAAGTACGAATTCGATGCGCATGTTGGCATGTAAGAGAATACCGTAATTGGCTGTGATAAACCGAGTCAAAAGCTTTTGAAATATCTAACGTACATAAATGAACCTCAGATCCATCTTTTTGTGCTTGAATTAAAAAAGAAGTAAGAATTCGATGCGCATGTTGGCATGTAAGAGAATACCATAGTTGGCTGTGATAAACCGAGTCAAAAGCTTTTGAAATATCTAACGTACATAAATGAACCTCAGATCCATCTTTTTGTGCTTGAATTAAAAAAGAAGTAAGAATTCGATGCGCATGTTGGCATCCTATATTTGGTTTAAACCCAAGTTGATTGGACACATAATCTACTTTTGGAAGATTTTCAGAAAGCAGGACATATTCAAAAACTTTGCTCAGCGAACAAGATACCGTATTAGGTCTATATGATGCGCAATTAGTCGGATCTTTCCCAAGTTTAAGAATCGAAATGACACTCCCGCACAAAAAAAGAATCAGGTACCAAAGACGTACATAGACAAATTTGAAGTAATAACTGCAAATGATAAATCAATTCTTTCGAATCAATATGAAGGTGAAAAATACTAATACCACCAATATCCCATGATTTAGATTTTAAATGCTTAACACAACGAATCACACGGTCAGCAGAAACGGGAAGCAAATGGCCTTGGTAAATTCTCACAGGTAGTACCTTAGAACAGAGGCTAGCAAACTGAGAGTAAACCACATAATTCATAATATTAAAAATCTTATTATAATGATTAATCCAAGAGGCATTAGTGATCCGATCGGAAATATGAGGCAAATCCAATTTCGCAACATTAATCCCTTGTTTCCACTGACTAGAGGTCTTCGGAAATTCAACACCATTGTACCTTACTTTACTAAGATAACGTTTAAACTCCAACTTTGTTTTCTGTTTAATGTCAAAAAGGTGACCCCTTAAAGGGCGGCCACACGCTATCCAAATTCTAAGCCATAATTTTGCACGATTTTTCACAATTTTTAAAACAGGGTCAGATTTCCATATTGAGCCTCTAGTCTTAAGCTTAAACGACAAAGCCGGACAGCCACTTCTTAAGCTTTTTTCAGGCAGGAAACATTCTAGCTGTAATATATATTGAGCTAAACTTGAGCTTGTGAGGATATAACACTGGTATAGAGTAAATTAAACGGAACTTTGATCCTTGCCCCTCCCCTACATTTTCATGAAATGGCACCCTGGCTCCCCAGTTTTTTTATTTTCATACATTTATTGCTTTACTGCATAAAGCATACCCTGTTTAATTATTCTTTCAAGCTATTTGGTTTACGAACAAGATAGAACATTTCCGAGCAAGGAGTGTCACTTAGATATATGAAGATGGGTTACGAAATAGTTGAATAAGAAGACAATGCTAAAGTTTCTTGAAAATATTTTTTGAACAAGATTGTCTTAACACTTCGAGACAAGAAGTAAATACTGCTATTCACAAACGAAATGTTTAGAATCCAAACAGTATTTACGTTATGAATACGGCTTAGATGGCTTGGACATGCTATCAGAATTAAAAGATCGGATCTCTAGACCTTTTTTTAGTTAATACCCAGAAAGTAAGGAAGAGAAAAGCAGAAAGTCCTACATCAGGATCAGATTTGGATGAGGTGATAAAAATTATTTAGTATATTTGAGAAGTTTCAGAATGCCTAAAAAAGCCCTTTTCAAATCCTAAATTGGCTAACCCTCCGTGAACACTCGGACAAAAATAGAATGGGGAGTTAATGGCGGGGTGTAGGAATTAATCTCTAATTTCCCTCCGTTTAGACTAAGCCTGAATAAGGGTGCTGTGGGGTGATACCTCCTTTCTTACTACAAAAAAATGTGTCTGACATTGATCTTAAAGCTAGGTTTTACTTAAGTAATTTGCTTCATGTTTCGTAAGTTATATATAGCGAGGTTAAACTGCGCATACACTATTGTGAAGGAGGTTCATTTTGAAGAGTTAATTTTGATGCCCAAATATCCTAGCTCTCCATGAACCTTCAAATAAATGCAGAATGAGTTTTGAAGAGGAGAGTGGTAGAAATTAAAATGTAATCCCTCTGGGTTCCTGGGAATATTTTGGTCTACGCCTTTATTATCGGCGCTTGGGGGGGGGGGTAATAGTACCCCCCCCTAATGAGTGAGGAGGCACAGCCCCCTTGCATACGAAATAATCTCTGTTCGTCTGAAGTTTTAGTGTTGCTCCTTGCTTGCAGCTAAAAATACTTGTTTTTTTTTCCTTTAATATCTAAAGAAATGAATTCTTTACATTGCCATAAGCCACTCGAAGGCGATATGCTATTCTATCAACACTTTATATTGCTGACTTATTCTGGTTATTCGATTTTTTTATGTTATTTAGAATCTCAAGGGATTTTTTAGTATATAAATAGGAATTTACTAACAAGAACATAAATACTACCTTTTATGAAATTGTGCATAGGCATCCATACCCTTTCCCAATACTTCGTAGCCTTCTTTTAGAAACCTTTCCGGATCTTCTGAAATTGAATATAGAAGTGAAAGAAATCTGCTTAAAAAAGAAAGAGAAAGAAGAAATATGGAATAGAGACAGGCATAAATTAAGTCTATGTGCCAAATATGATGTGCATTAAGGAACCGCTTTTACAGGTAGAGTGCAAAATAGAATTCATTTATTGAGATAATGGTGAGCGATACGAGTTCTTGGTGAGGGAAAATGCATTCTGCATTTTTTTTAAAAACAATCTGGTAATGCACTGCAAGTTAATATTGCCATTGCTAATTTACTTTATTTTGTTCAATAAACCTTAAAGGTGTAAACGTCATTTAACTAAGCCATATACAACTTGGATTCCCTTGAAAACCAGCCTCTTTGAAAGATTCTCCGTTACTACAGAACAACAGACGTTGTGATCCTGTAAGTATTACCATGAACACCTCGAGCTCTGTGACATGGGTGTAACATGAATTTCTCTATAAGGGGGGGGGGGGAAACTGTCCAGATAGGAGGGGCAAATTTACAGTCTTTCGTCAGAACTCAGCTTCATACTCTCTTTTGGGGATTTTTCCCAAGTACACAATGCATATTTCAAGGGAAGGACACTGCTCTTCACAGTAACGCCCGTGTAGTTTTACACGCCAAAGTCTGATGCTTCTCAATATGCTTCGGAGTTGAGCATGGATGTCTTTTATCACCACAACTTTCCACCGTGATCATCAACCTTGTGCCGGGGAACGTTAAACGGTTGAAAAATGCATTAATGATTTTCTACCGAGAAACCTTGACTTTCTATGTGATGCAATGACTAATCGATACTAAAGAAAGAACAATTAGCTTCAGCTGTTAAAACTACAACAAAGAATTATGGAAGGGGGGCCGCCCAGAGCGCATTATATTAAAAACGTAACCTAAGCTAACCTTAACCAAAATACAAACTAAATATTTAATTAAAATATTGCTACAATGTATTTTTTCCACCGAGTCGAAGCTAATTGTCTGGTATTAACATCGTGGAAAATGGGTAATGCCACATGTTCGCGATACAAGTTCTCGATTGTGTTTCTCGTATGCATAAGTACCTGGCCTTGTTTGGAGTTGCGAATCGACTGTTGATGAGGAATAAACACAAAAACAGAATGAAAAACAAGTTTTGTGTAGGCTATAGCCTATGGCTACCTAGCCCAATAAGGGGGTAATCGATGCATTTGCAGAGATAGCGATTAGTATTCTTGGAAAAATGCGCGTCGAGTGCTATATTTAGTAAAGGTCTGGATTAAGGGCTAATGAGAAAGAAACGTGTTAAGAAAACAATTGTTGCTTCAGAATATGCAGAATAATTGCAGCTAACATAGTTTGACTTCAGCTCCACTATACTTTACCCCCCCCCCCTAATGTGCAAAATATATAGCCCAAATTAAATATTTCCAATAAATTCCACCAACCGTCACTCTTGTTTTTTAGGTTATTGTTTCGTAATAGTTGATTCAATATAATAGTAGCCTATAAGGGTTGAAACGAGAAAGTCGCATTGGCACAGTGTGTCAGATTTGGGATGTATTTGCTCGTTACGGGGGATAGGGGTAAATTATATTGGAGCTACAGTCAAAATGTATTAGCTACAATTATTCTGCATGTTATGAAGTAAGAATTATTTTCTTAACATGTTTTCTTCTTAATAGTCCCTAATCTAGACCTATATCTGGTCCCATTAGAGGAGGAGGGTTGGGATGTAATTTAGAGACGGTAATTATTATATTCGGAAATAATATTGAATGGGAAATCAAATTATTTATTTTCATTTTTTCTGTGTGGTTTCTGTCTTATATGTAAGATGTAACCTTAGCCAAAAAATATTCCTACGATATCCATGACGGACATTTAATTACAAAGTCCAGTGAAATCGTAAAACTTTTATAAAGTAAATTTTACCTTTGATTGAAGTTTTTGCTTCATTGAGTGTGTGATTCAATTCCGATATCAAATCATTAACAGATGTTCTTAGTAGTTCCATATCTACTGAGAATTGACATTCAAAACTTTCACTGTTGATACAGCATAATTGGCGTCTTTACTAATCTTGCTCTTGCGCAGGAGCAAAATACATAAAATGTAGATTGACTTTGATATTGCTATTATCGCCATTACAGGAGTTCGCAACTCTTGTTTTACGTTTTGAATGCAAAATAAATTTGCTGTATGTCCCATTTTTTTTTTTTTTTTTTAGGAAGAATCGGTTATTGTCTGTAAATCTTATTACAGAAATTTGCTGAAAAAAACATTCGTTACTTTTATGATATAGCGACCACAGCTATATCATTCAAGTACCCATGTTAAGAAAACGGTTCATACTACATAATGCGCAGAATAATCATAGTTAACACATTTTGCCTGCAGTCCCGCTATATTTTACCCCCAGCGCCCTTGATGTGCAAATGTATAGCTCAAATTATATTATCTATGCGTCTCAGTTGTACCTCTAAATTGAAGCTACTGTGACGCAACAAAAACTGGAAAAACAAGTTACAATGCATTGGAAATATGTAATTTGGGCTATGTATTTGCACATTAAGGGGGGGGTAAAGTACAGCGGGACTGCATGCAAAATGAGTTAACTATGATTATTCTGCATATTATGTAGTAAGAACCGTTTTCTTAACGTATGTACTTGCTGTGGTCGATATATCATTCAAGTCTGCAATTTGTCAAACATTAAAGGATGTAGCAGGGAGGAGGGCAGTAATAAAAATTATGATATCCTCAAAAGTGAGTACAAAGTTAATTTTTGACTGAATATGGAGAATTTCATCCTCAGGAAAAATTTCTTTGCACATTCGTGAAAAGTGTAAACTGTGAAAAGTGTTACTCCGATCAGTAGCGGTTCTGATAATAATTAAGTAAAAAACAAGTTTATTCAACTGAAACTTAGGAGCAACATTAAAACTCAAAACAAACAGAAATTGTTCCCTATATGAAGGGGTTGCCCTCATCCTCAATGCCTTGCTCTGCACACTGAAGTTTTTGGGACTTAAAAAAAAACTTCCTATTCTAATTTAACGACCCTTGTGTTTAAGGAGTCGTTGTTAAAAAATTGGGTTAATCTTGTAATTGGGTTAATAATTCCGGTTAAACTGGCTCACCCTCCATGAAAAATTCACTCCCCTCACAGAAAACTCCTCTGTTGAAAGTTCTTCCCATGCAAAACATACCCCCCCCCCCCCCGTAAAGTTTCGTTCGCACAATTCCGTCCTCGCTGAAAATTCCTCCCTCCGTAAAATTTCTTGCGGACGATTCAGCCGGAGAAGTTCCTTAACATACTTTCTTATGAAAAAGAATTTCATTTCTAATCGTCTTTCCAATCAACCCGGAAATCCCCCCTTTCGTGGAAATTCTTCTCCGAAAATCAAAACCCACTGAAAATTTTTGCCGGACAATTCTCCAGGAAGATTTCCACATGTAAAATTGAGTTCGCAAAGAGAAAGTAAGAAAAATAAAAACGAATTCTTCGTACATGAATTCTGTCAAATCCCCCAGTATAAAATTTTCCCTGGAAAATTCACCCCCGAAAATTTCTGTCTCCGTGGAAACCCACCCCATGAACACCCCCCCCCCTCTGAAAAATGTCTGTATACTTTCCAATAACAAATAAAAATTCGCAAACAATGGGCAAATTTCATAACTGACAGCCCTTTCCCCACGGGCTGTGGGGGCCATGTTACCCCCAAAGTTATAAATATTGGATCTCTCAACTATTCTGAACTAAATGGTTATCTCAAAATTTTGATCAGATGACTTTGAACAAAAAGGAGGCGTGGGAGGCGGGATATTCACCCTTCAATGTTTTTGATCATAGGCAGCGCAATAGTGCTGCCTAAGTAAAAAACGATGTTGGCACAATGTATTATTATTTTTATGTTTTTGTTTTCTTTTTCCATACCAGGGCACTTCGTATCGAAGGAGTTGACGTAGAAACTTCGAAAAGGGCTCATTCGATTGGAAATTGGAGTGGCTAGTGCCCTTTTTAATAGTCGAAAGTGATCGGAGGGCAACTAGCCCCCCCCCACGCCCATCTTTCACCCCAAACACATACAATGAAAATTTTGGGATAGCCGTAGTGTTCAACGTATTAGAAAGGTCCGATAAATATATCTCTGAGAAGGGCAACCCCCTCAAAGTCCTCACGTGAAGGATTGTCAATTATACCCTGTGGCATATAAAGTTTCTAAAGAAAACGTTGCCTTAGAAACTTAAAAAAGGGCTCATTCGATTGGAAATTGAAAGGGCTTGTGCCCTTTTTAATAGTCGGAAGTGACGGGAGGGCAACTAACCCCCCTCTGACGCCCACCATTTCCCAAACACATCCAGTCAAAATTTTGAGATAGCAATTTTGTTCAACGTAGTTGAAAGTTCCAGAGACTTGTTCTTTGAGGCTGACAACCCCTCCCCCCATAGCCCTCAGGGCCAGGGGTTTCAATTATATCCTTGGGGCAAATAAAGTTTTAATTGAGAGTGTTGTCGTAGAAACTTCAAAAGGGCTCATTCGATAGGAAATTGAAAGGGCTAGTGCCCTTTTTAATAGCCGAAAGTGATTAAAAAGCTTAAAATTTTTATGGTATAGATTGATGTGGGTACAATGTAATTTTTTTTTTTTTTTTTTTTTTTTTTTTTTTTTTTTTTAGACCAGGGCACTTTATACCGAAGGGGTTGTCGTAGGAACTTCGAAAAGGACTCATTCGATTGAAAATAGAAAGGGATAATGCCCTTTTTAATAGTCGAAAGTGATTGGAGGGCAACTAATCCCCCTCCCACGCCCACCCACCCATCTGCCCATTATGTTTAAAAACTAAAAGTTGCCTTAAGATTAAATCAAAATGTACTGTGTTAATGCTAATTCCCAATAAGGCATATCAGCAGTATCCCAAGAACGACTGAGGGTATTATGTTCAAACTTTCGGGGCTACTTCTGCTCTTAAAATTTAACCAAATCAAAATAGCGTGTGTATCCAAGCTATCAAAGAAAGTAAACAGATTTTCTTGCGAATAGTATCAAGTTTTCTATTTCAGGTCAACTAGAGGAGGTATGAAACTAAATTAAACACTGCTATTTGTGTCCAGATTTTTAAAAGGGTGTATGTTGCTAAAAATTGCTGAAGATTTTTCCCCAGCATACAAATAGCAGGCCAAACTATAATGTCTTTAAAAAAACGAAAAGATTTGAAGTATTATTTTCTTTTTCCCTGAAAAGACTAATGTCTAAAAAACTAATATAAAACGACTAATATAAAACTGAAAAGACTAATATAAAACGAACAGAAATCAATTAAAAAACTTTTTCCACAAAATAAGTTTTTCAAAGAAAAGTAAAGAACTCCATTAACCAAAAATGATCAAAAATCAAATCAAATAATCTACCATGCGTGAAACTACCACAAATCAGCTTCGATGAATAAATGGAACCCATAACGAACAGAAATTACAATAAATAACCGAGTCAAACTCAAAACGAGCAGAAATTAACATGAGTAGGGCTCAAAACCTCTATGCCTTCCCAAGTCCTGAACATAATTTGCACTTTACCGAAAAAATTTAAATGTTTTTACTTTTATAACTACAATAAATCAAATAATAAATATTAGCATTTGATTACTAAATATCAGTATATGTATATTAAACTGACAATGCACATTCATTTGTATTTTTTTCAGTTTAAAGTGCAAATTATGTTCTGGCCTTGGGAAGGCATAGATGTTTTGAGCCCTACTTATGTTAATTTCTGCTCGTTTTGAGTTTGACGTGGTTATTTATTGTAATTTCTCTTTATTTTGGGTTTCAATTATTTATCGATACTGATTTGGGGTAGTTTCACGCTTGGTCGATTATTTGATTTAATTTTTGATCATTTTTGGTTAATGGAGTTCTACACTTTTCTTTGAAAAACTTATTTTGTGGAAAAATTTTTTTTTAATTAATCTTAGATATAAAGCCAAAGCACTCATTTGGAAAAGTTTTCACAGTCTTAAAATAATTCCTAGTTGTTTTACCTTTTGTTATTTTTATTATGTAAAGCCAGTGCGTCTTTGTCGTTATTTAAGTATGGCTTATGGGGAGCTTTGACCAATTTAATCTCCTATTTTATTAATTTAGCTAAAAAAACACGCTAATATAATTAGCCAAAAAACATTTCATTTAAAAATATTAATTCACATTATTTAAAAAAAATATGTACATAATTTCTTCTGAAAGAGAATCTCTGGAAAAATTCTTATTTGAAAATCTGTCCACAGACGATTTTGTCAGGTTGCCAGGTTAGAATAGGTTTGTTTCGTTATGATTTTCGTTTAAAAACAAAAAATAACTTTTGGGTTATCTGCCGCAAAAAACACATTTTGTTTGCTGCCGCAAAAAAAATGCATGAAAAAAAAAATGCTCTTTTACTTGTTTTTATCTGAATGAACTGCATTGTTTCGTGTTTACTTTTTTTTTAAGTCAGTGATGAAAAAAGTAAGGTTTCACTGTCTTGAAATAATTCTCATTGTTTTACCTTTTGTTGTTTTTATTATTGAAATGCAGTGTTGTTTTCGTTGTTATTTAAGTACATAATTCATAGTGTTTGATTTTCAACAATGGACCTCCAGCGCAATCCAAAGCTAAGTAGCTCCAGACCTGTAGAATCATGCATGAATGCATGAATGGCATGAAAGGCACCTCAGCATGAATGCCGTTTTCAGACTAGTTATTCCCCTTCTGCCTCTGTTATTTTACTTCTTCTCGGTCCAAATTTGTTCAGAGATTCAGTGCACATACATAAACATCACATATACATATACATAAACGCGCACACTCACACAAAGTTGTGTTAAAGGAACAAAAACCATAGGACTTGACTCCATGGTTAGCAGTCTATATGCTTCATGTGCATCGCGGTAATAGGGTCACAATACCTTGGAATAAAACATGTACACTATGCCACTGTCAAATTTTGAAGGAGCAGAACCAAACGTCCAAAAACTTAAAAGTTTTTAGTCTCACTCAATTAGAAGTAAACAACACTTAATTTGATGAAGAAAATGAAACTTTTAGTCCATTTACTTCTATTTTTAATAGCATTATATAAGAATCTGCTATGAAAAACAAAGCATACTTCTTTCTATTCAAAATATAGACTTCCGTTTTATTTTTGCTTAATTGACTCATGAAATTATTGCTGACAAAATCAAATGACCCACATACAATTTTTGCACCAGCTGTTCAACCATTGTATATTCACGTCTTTTCAGTGGTTTTCAACTCTACGTCGCGGTTCCATTATTTTTTCAATTTGTGAAGGATGAATCTCTTTCAGCTTTATAAAAAAGCTTTTTTTTCAGTCACAGTGCTTTATGTTGTTTAGGGCTGTAATCGCGGAGATATACAGCCCTAACAGATTGCACCTTGACAATAGATGCATAAATTTTAGTCGTAATTTATATACAGCGGTCTAGGGGTATAATTATTTGCTGAACGAGGAGCTCTAGCGCTTCCCTAGTAAACAGCTAAATATTGTTTTTTCTTCCCGGTCACTTCACATAGAAGGTGTGGTCGAAGAAACTTGGAAGGGGGCTGATTGAACTGGAACTTGTAAGAATCGTGGCGGAGGCGAAACAGACCGAAGATTTAGTTGGCAGGGAGATGGATGTTAGGGTCAGGGAACGGAGCCAAAACTTTTGTTTCGAATAGGCTTGGAACAGCTTTTAGTCCCTGGGACAAGGAACGCTTAAAAAATTCTTTTGGTCTGGGCTGATAGAAAATGTTACAATTTAAGTAACTCCTTTCGGTCTTGGCTGTTAGTTTCCTGCTCAGCAAGTTACAAGACGATCGAACAGCAAAATGTCTTCAGGAATGTACACTCTTTTGGCCAAATCAATACCTGAGACCAAGTTCTGCAGCCAAGCCCACAGACGGGACAGAGCAGAGCCATTTTTTTTAGATTTAACTCTTTTTGGTCGTTACCTAGGTTGGGAGGCAAAGGAAGCATTAATGCTGGGCTCTACTTTTTTTCACAATGAGCCAGGAATTAACTCATTTTTCACCGAATCGATCCTTAGCTTGTTTTTGCACCAAATCAGGAACTTTAGCTAATTTTTCCATTGTCTCAGGTCTTAAAACGGTTTTACTCCGTGTCATTGAGGCTCTACATTTTCGATTTCTATTCAATTCGTGTTTGCACTGACTTTATCAGGGAGTCTACGGAGTCAGGACTTTGATTGTTTTTGCCGCAAGTCAGTCTTCACTTTAATCTTAGCTGACTCATGCAGTGATCTAAGACTTTTCTCGCTTTTGTACCGAATCAGGTTCGTTCTATTTTACACTGCGTCAGAACTTGGCTCGTTCTTACACCCATCAGTCAAAGGCTTAAGCTTAGGTCGTGTTTTCACTGAGTTTGAGATACCTTGCGGGATTCTGGTTTAAAGAGGGTGTTATATGCCTACTTTTTTGCCAACAAGTTTATGGTCGAAGAGAAGGGTAGGGTGATCACATGCCCGATTTATTAATAGTGCATATTGAAATAATTTGCAACACCAACCTTATCTCCCAAAGTGCATTTATGAATAATATTCTATTTCCATAATCCTAGGGGCTGCGTAGGTCAAATCCACCCTCGAGGGAAATTTTGACTTCTTCATTGTTCTGAGTGAAATATCAATCTCAATATTTTGATCCGCTGCCATTAAGGGCTTCGAGGTGTCTGGGGGCAAAAACAACACGAGTTTGTCCCTTAAACACAGCACCAGAATTTTCCATTTTCAATCGAAAATACTTCCTTCCAAGTTTTTTCAACTAACCCTGCTGTACAAATGGGGAATTAAAATGGTAAAAACAACATCTGGGAAATACATTCCTCTTTACTTTGTCAGCGCTATTGTGTTGACTCTAAAAATGTATCTATGAAGCCTCTATTTTAAATGAGCTGCTTGCATAAGTTGGGACCCTTGCCTCTATTCCTGAACATAATATGTCACCCCGGATATACAGTATTTGTACTTCTAGAACCTTTTTGTAAAATTAGCTCTTTTGACCTGGGTCACCACTCATTGTTTTTCCCAAGATCTCTAAATGTCAGTCCTGAGATTGGGTTCTTGAAAAAGTATGAAAACAATACCCTCAAAAAGCACATTGAGCATATATTGTATTGTGAGGGTGTTCAGCGGATTACCCCCCCCCCCCCATCACAACCCCCCAAAACGATACCTGAAAAATTCCTCTGTACGGACAATTCCACCCCTCCCCCCTAGTGTGTCAGCCCTTCCATAGGCAACTAACCTTCCCTCCGTAGACAATTACCCCCCTGGAATTCCGCCCCTATCAGAAAATACACCCAGAAAATAATTCCTGGAAAATTCCTCCATACGGACAATTCTATCTCTCTAGTTTATCATCCCTCCCGCAAACAATCACCCTTCCCCCCATAGAAAATTACCCCCCGTAAACTCCCCCTACAAAAAATTACTCCCTAAAAATTCCTCCACATGTAAAATTGAGCTGTCAAATGGAAAATAAAACAAATAAAATTCCCCCCAGTAAATTCCCTCCGCATACATTGCCCCCGGAAAACTCCCCCCGCACACAATTACCCTCCATAATATTCCTTTTACATGTAAATTTGAGCAGTCAAAGGGAAAGTAAGACAAATAAACAAAAATGAAGGAACGAGGGGATTTTGGAAAACTCTACCTTTGTTCCAAATTTCAGATAGAGTATATGGTGTAGAATATCCTAGTGTTTGTTTTTATGCTTCTATTTCTTTCAATCCTTTTTAGTGCTTTTGTTTTTTTTTGGGGGGGGGGTGAGTTATCATAGCAGGTTTAGATAGAGATTAAAGAAAATATTTCACTTTCTTATTTGAAATAAGGGATTCTGTCCATTTTGAACTTGCTTGGTTTGGACTTGGAATTTAACTCAATGTAATTTAAGTTAGATTTTAGAAAAACTCCTTAAGGGTACTTTGGACCTTATAACTTCCTGATTTACGCACATTGGACTCGTTCTTGGTCACAAGGGGCGGACTGATATCATGAAATGTAGATGCCAGTGTCAGACAAAGTCGTCGAGAAGAGTAGAATGGCCATAATATCTCCGAACATCACACCAAATATGGGCATAGAGTCATTAGGGAGAAAACGTGGTTAATGGGGTCAATGACCTAAATTTCCAAGGTCGATTTTGTTGTTGTTGTTTTTGGCACGCTCTCAGCAAATGTTATGAGTTTCCCGGAATTTGGAACACCTGTGCGGTCGACCTTAATTCACCTATCGTGAATCAATAATTCCCCTTAGAAACAACAAATTAATTCCCCTTTCTTGACAGATCAATCAACCAATGACATCATCTGTCAGACTTTAAAAATTTTCGCATAGAAACGATTCTCCAGGAATAGATCCAAGTCATTAATGTCTTTGCCTCGGAAACAGCTCTTTTGGTCGAACTCCAAAGGATATTAATAGCCAAAGGCCATGGAAACAATTCTCCAAGAAACATCTTAGCGATGAATTGTTTTAGCGCGAGAATCAGGTTTCTTATTAATTTGAAATGCATTAGCGCAGAGATGCCAAAAACAAAGGGAACACGCTGAATTACGTTTAGGGATTATTTGGGCGAAACTGTTTTAGACAGGTTATGGAACTATTTCGGCGAAACAGTTAGAGACATTTTAAAAGATGATTTTTGAAGAGATTTTAGAAGAGAATTTAATGGTGAAACTATGTGGTCATTATAATACACAAGTTTCATTTGAACAGTGTTGTGAGGTCCTCTAACCCAACCCCAAAGGGTTCCAATCCTCCTACCCCAACCCCGAAGGAAGCCCCCGGTCCCCAAAGGCCCCCCAAGCTCCCACAGGGCCACCGGCGACTCCAAAGGCCCTTCCAGACCCCCAAAGGCCATCACACGGCCCCCCAAAGGCCAATCTAGCTCCCACAGGATCAACGGGGTCCCAAAGGCCCTCCACCGGTCCCCAACTGCCCCCCCGGACCCTCCCAGGCCCTACCGGTGCCCCAAAGGCCCTCCCAGACCCCCAAAGGGCCCCCAGACCCCAAAGGCCCTCCCCAGACCCCCAAAGGCCCTCCCCGGGCCCCCCAAAGGCCCATCGAGCTCCCAAAGGACCAACGGGGTCCCAAAGGCCCTCCACCGGTCCCCAAATGTCCCCCAGGCCCCCAACTGTCCCCCCCGCCCCCCAAAGGCCCTCCCTGTGCCCCAAAAGCCCCCCCTGTGCCCCCAACGCCCTCCCCGTTCCCCCCCACGCCCACCCCCCGCCCCCCAACGTCCCCCCGACCAGAGAAGCGCCGCCGGGATGCGCCGGGGGCCAGGAAAGCGCCGCAGGATGTGCCGCAGGGATGCGCCACGGGTCAGGAAAGCGCCGCAGGGGATGCGCCGCAGGGAGGCACCGCAGGAAAGCGCCGCAGGATGTGCCACAGGGATGCGCCGCAAAAAAGTAAACTAAAAAGTAAAAATTTCGAAATGCTATCTCCCAAAGGCCCTCCTCAGACCCCCAAAGGCCCTCCCCTGGTCCTCAAAGGTCCCCCGGGCTCCCAAAGGGCCAACCGGCCCCCAAGGGTCCCCCGGGCCACCAAAGGTCCTCCCCCGGTCCCCAAAGGTCCACTGGGCTCCCAAAGGGCCCCCCGGCCCTCAAGGTTCCCCCAGACCCCCCCCCCCCGGGGCCCAAAGGGCACCTCCCCCCTTTGGCCCCAAAGGACCCCTCCCCTCCATCTCCTCCCTCCTCTCCCCCCTCCCCTCCTCGTTTGAATTTCTTTCATTGAAATGCAAGAGACGGAATATTTCAGTAGTGTTTGGTTATGGTTTACCTTGTCACAGTTACATTTTCTTGATTTTTCAAAGTTCATTTTGAATTTATTTAGTTGAAATGCAAGAGTTGGAATATTTCAGCAGTGTTTGGTTGTGGTTTAACTTGTCACAGTTACATTTTCTTGATTTTTCAAAGTTCATTTTGAATTTCTTTCGTGGAAATGCAAGAGTTGGACTATTTCAGTAGTGTTTGGTCGTGGTTTACCTTATCACAGTTACTTTTTCTTGATTTTTCAAAGTTCATTTTGAATTTCTTTCGTTGAAATGCAAGAGTTGGAATATTTCAGTAGAGTTTGGTTGTGGTTTAACTAGTCACAGTTACATTTTCTTGATTTTTCAAAGTTCATTTTGAATTTCTTTAGTTGAAATGCAAGAGTTGGAATATTTCAGTAGTGTTTGGTTGTGGTTTACCTTGTCACAGTTACATTTTCTTGATTTTTCAAAGTTTATTTTAAATTTCTTTCGTTTAAATGCAAGAGTTGGAATATTTCAATAGAGTTTGGTTGTGGTTTAACTTGTCACAGTTACATTTTCTTTATTTTTCAAAGTTCATTTTGAATTTCTTTCGTTGAAATGCAAGAGTTGGAATATTTCAGTACTGTCTGGTTGTGGTTTACCTTGTCAAAGTTACATTTTCTTGATTTTTCAAAGTTTATTTTGAATTTCTTTCGTTGAAATGGAAGAGTTGGAATATTTCACTAGTGTGTGGGGGTGATTTACATTGTCACAGTTACATTTTCATGATTTTTCAAAGTTCATTTTGAATTTCTTTCGTTGAAAAGCAAGAGTTGGGATATTTCAGTAGTGTTTGCTTTTCGTTTACCATGTCACAGTTACATTTTATTGATTTTTTTAAAGTTCATTTTGAATTTCTTTCGTTGAAACGCAAGAGTTTGAATATTTCAGTAGTGTTTGCTTGTGGTTTACCTTGTAACTGTTACATTTTATTGATTTTTAAAATTTCATTTTGAATTTCTTTAGATTAAATGCAGGAGTTGGAATATTTCAGTAGTGTTTGATTGTGGTTTACCTTGTCACAGTTACATTTTCTTGATTTTTCTAAATTCATTTTGAATTTCTTTCGTTGAAATGCAAGAGTTGGAATATTTCAGTAGTGTTTGGTTGTGGTTTACCATGTCTCAGTTACTTTTTCTTGATTTTTCAAAGTTCATTTTGAATTTCTTTCTTTGAAATGCAAGAGTTGGAATATTTCAGTAGTGTTTGTTTGTGGTATACCTTGACAGAGTTACATATTCCTGATTTTTCAAAGTTTATTTTGAATTTCTTTCGTTGAAATGCAAGAGTTTGAATATTTCTGTAGTGTTTGGTTATGGTTTAACTCGTCACAGTTAAATTCTCTTGATTTTTCAAAGCTCATTTAGAATTTCTTTTATTGAAAAGCAAGAGTTTGAATATTTTAGTAGTGTCTTGTTATTGTTTACCTTGTCAAAGTTAAATATTCTTGATTTTTCAAAATTCATTTTGATGTTCTTTCGTTGAAATGTAAGATTTGGAATATTTCACTGGTGTATGTTTATTTTTTACCTTATCACAGTTACATTTTCCTTATTTTTCAAAGTTCATTTTGAATTTCTTTCGTTGAAATGCAAGAGTTGGAATATTTCAGTAGTGTTTGGTTGTGGTTTACCTTGTCACAGTTACATTTTCTTGATTTTTCAAAGTTCATTTTGAATTTCTTTCGTTGAAATGCAAGAGTTGGAATATTTCAGTAGCGTTTGGTTGTGGTTTAACTATGTCACAGTTACATTTTCTTGATTTTTCAAAGTTCATTTTGAATTTCTTTCGTTGAAATGCAAGAGTTGGAATATTTCAGTAGTGTTTGGTTGTGGTTTACCTTGTCACAGTTACATTTTCTTGATTTTTCAAAGTTCATTTTGAATTTCTTTCGTTTAAATGCAAGAGTTGGAATATTTCGATAGCGTTTGGTTGTGGTTTAACTTGTCACAGTTACATTTTCTTGATTTTTTATAGTTCATTTTGAATTTCTTTTATTGAAATGCAAGAGTTGGAATATTTCAGTAGTGTCTGGTTGTGGTTTACCTTGTCAAAGTTACATTTTTTTGATTTTTCAAAGTTTATTTTGAATTTCTTTCGTTGAAATGCAAGAGTTGGACTATTTCAGTAGCGTTCGGATGTGGTTTAACTTATCACAGTTACATTTTCTTGATTTTTCAAAGTTCATTTTGAATTTCTTTCGTTGTAAAGCAAGAGTTGAGCTATTTCAGTAGTGTTTGCTTATCGTTTAACATGTCACAGTTACATTTTCATGATTTTTTATAAGTTCATTTGAATTTCTTTAGTTGAAAAGCAAGAGTTGGAATATTTCAGTAGTGTTTGCTTGTGGTTTACCTTGTCACAGTTACATTTTCTTGATTTTTCAAAGTTCATTTTGAATTTCTTTCGTTGAAATGCAAGAGTTGGAATATTTCAGTAGTGTTTGATTGTAGTTTACCTCGTCATAGTTACATTTTCTTTATTTTTTAAAATTTATTTTGAATTTCTTTCGTTGAAATGCAAGAGTTGGAATATTTCAGTAGTGTTTGGTTGTGGTTTACCATGTCACAGTTACTTTTTCTTTATTTTTCAAAGTTCATTTTGAATTTCTTTCGTTGAAATGCAAGAGTTGGAATATTTCAGCAGTGTTTTTTTGTGGTTTAACTTTTCACATTTACATATACATTATTTTACAATTATAATTTTGAATTTCTTTCTTTTAAATGAAAGAGTTTGAATATTTAAGTAGTGTTTGGTTGTGGTTTACCTTGTCACAGATACATTTTCCTGATCTTTCAAAGTTCATTTTGAATTTCTTTCGTTGAAATGCAAGAGTTGGAATATTTCAGTAGTGTTTGGTTATGGTTTACATTGTCACAGTTACATTTTCTTGATTTTTCAAAGTTCATTTTGAATTTCTTTATTTGAAATGGAAGAGTTGGAATATTTCAGTAGTGTTTGGTTATGGTTTACCTTGTCACAGTTACATTTTCTTGATTTTTAAATGTTATTTTGAATTTCTTTCGTTGAAATGCAAGAGTTGGAATATTTCAGTAGTGTTTGGTTGTGGTTTACCTTGTCACAGTTACATTTTCTTGATTTTTAAAAATTCATTTTGAATTTCTTTCGTTTAAAAGCAAGATTTGAGATATTTCAGTAGTGTTTGGTTGTCGTTTACCATGTCACAGTAACATTTTCTTGATTTTTTCTAAGTTCATTTTGAATTTATTTCGTTGAAATGCAAGAGTTGGAATATTTCAGTAGTGTTTGGTTGTGGTTTAACTTGTCACAGTTACATTTTCTTGATTTTTCAAAGTTCATTTTTAATTTATTTATTTTAAATGCAATATTTTTAATTTTTAAGTAGTGTTTGATTTTTTTTTACATTGTCAAATTTAAATTTTATTTATTTTTAAAAGTTCATTCTGATTTTATTTCATTGAAATGCAAGAGTTGGAATATTTCAGTAGTGTTTGGTTGTGGTTTACCATGTCACAGTTACATTTTCTTGATTTTTCAAAGTTCATTTTGAATTTCTTTCTTTGAAATGCAAGAGTTGGAATATTTCAGTAGTGTTTGGTTGTGATTTACCTTGTCACAGTTACATATTCATGATTTTTCAAAGTTTATTTTGAATTTCTTTCGTTGAAATTCAAGAGTTGGAATATTTCAATAGTGTTTGCTTGTGTTTTACCATATCACAGTTACATCTTCTTGATTTTTCAAAGTTCATTTTGAATTTCTTTAATTGAAATGCAAGATTTGGAATATTTCAGTAGTGTATGGTTATGTTATACCTTGTCACAGTTACATTTTCTTGATTTATCAAAGTTCATTTTGAATTTCTTTCGTTGAAATGCAAGACTTGGAATATTTCAGTAATGTATGGTTATGGTATAACATGACACAGTTACATTTTCGTGATTTTTCAATGTTCATTTTGAATTTCAATCGTTGAAATGCAAGAGTTGGAATATTTTAGCGGTGTTTGGTTGGGGTTTACCTTGTAACAGCTACATTTTCATGATTCTTCAAAGATTATTTTGAATTTCTTTCGTTGAAATGCAAGAGTTGGAATATTTCAGTAATGTTTGGTCGTGGTTTACCATGTCACAGTTACATTTTCTTAAACCATGTCAGAGTTAAATTTTCTTGATTTTTCAAAGTTCATTTTGAATTTCTTTCGTTGAAATGCAAGAGTTGGAATATTTCAGTAGTGTTTGGTTGTGGTTTACCTTGTCACAGTTACATTTTCTTGATTTTTCAAAGTTCATTTTGAATTTCTTTTATTGAAATGCAAGAGTTGGAATATTTCAGTAGTGTATTGTTTTTGTTTACCTTGTCACAGTTACATTTTCATGATTTTTAAAAGTTAATTTTGAATTTCTTTCATTGAAATGCAAGAGTTGGAATATTTCAGTAGTGTTTGGTTGTGGTTTACCTTGTCACAGTTAAATTTTTTTGATTTTTCAAAGTTCATTTTGAATTTCTTTCGTTGAAATGCAAGAGTTGGAATATTTCATTAGTGTATGGTTATGGTATACGTTGTCACAGTTACATTTTCTTGATTTTTCAATTTTCATTTTGAATTTCTTTAGTTGAAATGCAAGAGTTGGAATATTTCAGTAGTGTTTGGATGTGGTTTACCTTGTCACATTTACATTTTCTTGATTTTTCAAAGTTCATTTTGAATTTCTTTCTTTGAAAAGCAAGAGTTGGAGTATTTCAGTAGTGTTTGGACGTGGTTTACCTTGTCACAGTTACATCTTCTTGATTATTTAATGTTCATTTAGAGTTTCTTTTGTTGAAATGCAAGAGTTGGAATATTTCAGGAGTGTTTGGTTGTGGTTTACCTTTACATATTTACATTTTCATGATTTTCCAAAGTTCATTTTGAATTTCTTTAGTTGTAATGCAAGAGTTGAAATATTTCAGCAGTGTTTGGTTGTGGTTTACCTTGTCACAGTTACATTTTCTTGATTTTTCAAAGTTCATTTTGAATTTCTTACGTTGAAATGCAAGAGTTGGAATATTTCAGTAGTGTTTGGTAGTGGTTTACCTTATCACAGTTACTTTTTTTTGATTTTTCAAAGTTCATTTTGAATTTCTTTCGTTGAAATGCAAGAGTTGGAATATTTCAGTAGCGTTTTGTTGTGGTTTAACTTGTCACAGTTACATTTTCTTGATTTTTCAAAGTTCATTTTGAATTTCTTTTGTTGACATGCAAGAGTTGGAATATTTCAGTAGTGTTTGGTTGTGCTTTACCTTGTCACAGTTACATTTTCTTTATTTTTTAAAGTTCATTTTGAATTTCTTTCGTTGAAATGCAAGATTTGGAATATTTCAGTAGAGTTTGGTTGTGGTTTAACTTGTCACAGTTACATTTTCTTGATTTTTCAAAGTTCATTTTGAATTTCTTTCGTTGAAATGCAAGAGTTGGAATATTTCAGTAGTGTCTGGTTGTGGTTTACCTTGTCAAAGTTACATTTTCTTGATTTTTCAAAGTTCATTTTGAATTTCTTTCGTTGAAATGCAAGAGTTGGAATATTTCAGTAGTGTTTGGTTGTGGTTTACCTTGACATATTTACATTTTCATGATTTTTCAAAGTTCATTTTGAATTTCTTTCTTTGAAAAGCAAGAGTTGGATTATTTCAGTAGTGTTTGCTTGTGGTTTACCTTGTCACAGTTACATTTTCTTGATTTTTTTCAAAGTTCATTTTGAATTTCTTTTGTTGAAATGCAAGAGTTGGAATATTTCAGTAGTGTTTGGTTGTGGTTTACCTTGTCACAGTTACATTTTCTTGATTTTCCAAAGTTCATTTTGAATTTCTTTCGTTGAAATGCAAGAGTTGGAATATTTCAGTAGCGTTTGGTTGTGGTTAAACTTGTCACAGTTACATTTTCTTGATTTTTCAAAGTTCATTTTGAATTTCTTTCGTTGAAATGCAAGAGTTGGAATATTTCAGTAGTGTCTGGTTGTGCTTTACCTTGTCAAAGTTACATTTTCTTGATTTTTCAAAGTTCATTTTGAATTTCCTTCGTTGAAATGCAAGAGTTGGAATATTTCAGTAGTGTTTGGTTATGGTTTACCTTGTCACAGTTACATTTTCTTGATTTTTCAAAGCTCATGTTGAATTTCTTTCGTTGAAAAGCAAGAGTTGAATTATTTCAGTAGTGTTTGCTTATGGTTTACCTTGTCACAGTTACATTTTCTAGATTTTTCAAAGTTCATTTTAATTTATTTCATTGAAATGCAAGAGACGGAATATTTCAGTAGTGTTTGGTTATGGTTTACCTTGTCACAGTTACATTTTCTTGATTTTTCAAAGTTCATTTTGAATTTCTTTCGTTGAAATGCAAGAGTTGGAATATTTCAGCAGTGTCTGGTTATGGTTTACCTTGTCACAGTTACATTTTCTTGATTTTTCAAAGTTCATTTTGAATTTCTTTCGTTGAAATGTAAGAGTTGGAATATTTCAGTAGTATTTGGTCGTGGTTTACCTTATCACAGTTACTTTTTCTTGATTTTTCAAAGTTCATTTTGAATTTCTCTCGTTGTAATGCAAGAGTTGGAATATTTCAGTTTCGTTTGGTTGTGGTTTAACTAGTCACAGTTACATTTTCTTGATTTTTCAAAGTTCATTTTGAATTTCTTTCGTTGAAATGCAAGAGTTGGAATATTTCAGTAGTGTTTGGTTGTGGTTTACCTTGTTACAGTTAGATTTTCTTGACTTTTCAAAGTTTATTTTGAATTTCTTTCGTTGAAATGCAAGAGTTGGAATATTTTGATAGCGTTTGGTTGTGGTTTAACTTGTCACAGTTACATTTTCTTGATTTTTCAAAGTACATTTTGAATTTCTTTTGTTGAAATGCAAGAGTTGGAATATTTCAGTAGTGTCTGGTTGTGGTTTACCTTGTCAAAGTTAAATTTTCTTGATTTTTCAAAGTTTATTTTGAATTTCTTTCGTTGAAATGCAAGAGTTGGGATATTTCAGTAGTGTTTGGTTGTGGTGTCCCTTGTCACAGTTGCATTTTCTTGATTTTTCAAAGTTCATTTTGAATGTCTTTCGTTGAAAAGCAAGAGTTGGAATATTTCAGTAGTGTTTGCTTGGGGTTTACCTTGTCAGAGTTACATTTTCTTGATTTTTTCAAAGTTCATTTGAATTTCTTTCGTTGAAATGCAAGAGTTGGAATATTTCAGTAGTGTCTGGTAATGGATTACCTTGTCACAGTTACATTCTCTTGATTTTTCAATGATCATTTTGAATTTCTTTCGTTGATATGCAAGAGTTGGATTATTTCAGAAGTGTTTGGTTGTGGTTTACCTTGTCACAGTTACATTTTCTTTATTTTTCAAAGTTCATTTTGAATTTCTTTCGTTGAAATGCAAGAGTTGGAATATTTCAGTAGTGTTTGGTCATGGTTTACCTTGTCACAGTTACATTTTCTTGATTTTTCAAAGTTCATTTTGAATTTCTGTCGTTGAAATGCAAGAGTTGGACTATTTCAGTAGTGTTTGGTTATGGTTAACCCTGTCACAGTTACATTTTCTTGATTTTTCAAAGCTCATTTTGAATTTCTTTCGTTGAAAAGCAAGAGTTGGAATATTTCAGTAGTGTTTGCTTATGGTTTACCTTGTTACAGTTACATTTTCTTGATTTTTTCAAAGTTCATTTGAATTTCATTCATTGAAATGCAAGAGACGGAATATTTCAGTAGTGTTTGGTTATGGTTTACCTTGTCACAGTTACATTTTCGTGATTTTTCAAAGTTCATTTTGAATTTCTTTCGTTGAAATGCAAGAGTTGAAATATTTCAGCAGTGTTTGGTTGTGGTTTACCTTGTCACAGTTAAACAACCAAACGCTATCGAAATATTCCAACTCTTGCATTTCAACGAAAGAATTCAAAATGAACTTTGAAAAATCAAGAAAATGTAACTGTGACAAGGTAAACCATAACCAAACACTATTGAAATATTCCAACTCTTGCATTTCAACGAAAGAAATTCAAAATCAACTTTGAAAAATCAAGAAAATGTACCTGTGACATGGTAAACCATAACCAAACACTACTGAAATATTCCAACTCTTGCATTTC